>NW_001889948.1:0-835 GCF_000143565.1 Laccaria bicolor S238N-H82 | reverse complement strand
AACTGTAGAATGGTAATGAAAGGGTCAAGGAACATAATGAAATATTCTAATGAAAAAATTCAATGAAATGGTAATGAAAGGGTCAAGGAGCTGAATGAAATATCCCAATGAAAATTTTAAGAAATGGTAATGAAAGGGCCAAATACCTAATGAAATATCCTTATGAGAAATGGTAATGAAAAAGCGAAGGAGCCTAATGAAATATCCTAATGAAAATTCTAAGAAATGGCAATGAAAAAGCGAAGGTGTCTAATGAAATATCCTAATGAAAATTCTAAGAAATGGTAATGAAAAAGTGAAGGAGCCTAATGAAATATCCTAATGAAAATTCTAAGAAATAGTAATGAAAAAGCGAAGGAGCATAATGAAATATCCTAATGAAAATTCTAAGAAATAGTAATGAAAAAGCGAAGGAGCATAATGAAATATCCTAATGAAAATTCTAAGAAATGGTAATGAAAAAGTGAAGGAGCCTAATGAAATATCCTAATGAAAATTCTAAGAAATGGTAATGAAAAAGCGAAGGTGTCTAATGAAATATCCTAATGAAAATTCTAAGAAATAGTAATGAAAAAGCGAAGGAGCCTAATGAAATATCCTAATGAAAATTCTAAGAAATGGTAATGAAAAGGCGAAGGAGCCTAATGAAATATCCTAATGAAAATTCTAAGAAATGGTAATGAAAAAGCGAAGGAGCCTAATGAAATATCCTAATGAAAATTCTAAGAAATGGTAATGAAAAAGCGAAGGAGCATAATGAAATATTGTAATGAAAATTCTAAGAAATAGTAATGAAAAAGCGAAGGAGCATAATGAAATATCCTAATGAAAATTC
>NW_001889949.1:110400-192579 GCF_000143565.1 Laccaria bicolor S238N-H82 | reverse complement strand
AACAGTAATATACGGTATACAACCGTATCCGTATATTTAGACCTCCAGGCCTATACATATACTATACGGTTGGAGCCTTAGTTCAAGGTGAAATCGGTTATGAGCACGTTTGACGTCGATATGAGACTTTGCCGCAAAGAATGGTTTCGCACAGTATGTGTAATGGTTTCGCAGGATAAAAAAGCCAATAGCCCCAACTTAAACCTAAATTGAAGAGATAAGTATAATTAAACATCAAGTTGTGATAAAATACGTACAATGGGATGGGGGCGGCGCTCCTTCATAATCACAGCAGGATTTTTGCACGGAGCAGCCATAGGCTCGGTGAGATACCAAGAGACGCGCGCGCGCACCTTGTACTTCTCACAAAGTCCAGCAATGTTGAGTTTCCCCAAGGTCTGCCAAGTAACCAACCTAATGCTATCCTCTGGGCATCGGCCATTAGTGGATGCACGACCCGAGCTGAGTGTCATCGTCCTTCATGGTAAGCTTAGTATCTCCATCAGGGAAAAATAACTTGATTATGTAGTTCTAAATAGCCACAGTATTTATAGTAGCCTGGTATACAAGTCCCCCCATATGTTGCTTCGGTAGTTCTCCCTTGCATTGTAGTAGACACCAGTAGTCTTCCCTTGTACTGCAGTAGATACCAGTAGTATCTTGGTAGCATCTCAGTTTCCCCCCATACTCGAAGGTAGCACTCAGTAGTTCCTGCCTACAGCAGCTACCTGATCTACTAACAATGCTTATTTTGGCACTGGGGATCACGAAAATAGAAAATTGCATTGCGAGTTCTAACTATCAAACAACTACTAATATGTACGTAGGCTGATAAGTCACTGTTGGTATCCCCAGTTCGGCCATCAAACTCCATTTGAACCCGATCCTTGGCGTCACCAACACGCCTAGAAACGATGGCAGCTTCTTTGTTAACCACACCGGAATTATGACTTGAGCCGCAATCACCTGAGCCATCGTTGCACAATTGAATCTGCTCGTGCAGTTGGTGGGCCGTTGCAGCCGTTCGGGAGGGTGTTGGTGAGTCGTCGTCGTTGTGGGTGGGGCCGTGTTCACCATTGGTGGGACGGGGTGCTCGGCCGTTGTCACTGAGCGTGGTGGGTCGTCGTCGCCGTTCGTGGGTGTTGTGGTGGGCCATTGTCAGCGTTGGTGGGGTGGTGGGCCGTCGTGGGTGCTGGTGGTGAGCTGTGCTCGCCGTTCATGGGGGTGCTGGTGGGCCATGGTGGTGGGCCGTTGTTGGCGTTGGTGTGGGCCATTGTTGGCATGGGTGGGGTGTGGCGCTGGCCATCGTTGGCGTTGATTGGGAGTGGTGGTGGGTCGTCGCCGCTAGTGGTGTTACCGTGTGTTGCTGCGTGTAATCGTCGTTGCATGCAGTCATCGTCATGCTATTGTCGTGTGTTCGTCACCTTTCCTCGTAGTGTGGTTGTCGTCTCCTATCGTCGTAGTGCAGTTGTCGTCGTCTATCGTCGTCGTCTGTCATCGTCATCTGTCATTGTCGTCCATCGCTGTTGTGTCGTCGCCGGCTTTTGTCGTCGTTGCGTTGTGCCGTTGTAGTTGTCGTGTAGTCATCTGTTGGTGGGTCAAGTCAGTTGGGTTGGGACAGGGGTGCTCACCGATGGACGACAACGACAAATCTGTCATCGTGTAAGATAAATGTACGTGGTGTCAGTGGTGGGAGGGAAAGAAAGAACGAACGATTGTGGTTGAACTTTCCGTGAGAAGTCAACATAGAATCACGTGGCATCGGAGCTCGAATGGACTTAGAAACATTTCTGATTCAGAATTAGGCAACAGCACCAGTTTCATCAGCATGATTTCTATCTTCTCCGATACTTGCTCGATCTTCATGTATATTGTACGTGATGTATACAACATCAATATTTCAAGAGTCTAATGCAATTTTCTATGTGAATGTACCGGGACAACTAATAATACCCAGGCTACTAATGGTAGTGTGAGGTTAACTCAAGCAACTCGAGCAACTGACATCACTTGATGGTGTATCAGGACTACTAGCACATGACTTGTAAACTACCAACGTCTACCACCTTCATACCAGCCTACTGGGTATATTGTCAGAACAATGGGGACAATGTATACAAGGGGCAAACTACCTATACTTTTTTTTTTTCCTGATGTCTTGTTGGACATAGTTACCAACGAGATTGGTTGCGCAAGCGAACAACGAAGGACGTGCATGGCTTATGGCTGCAGGACTTGTGGAACCGGGTGTAGATTGTGATTGGAATGGCGAAATGTAAGCGGTTTTTGCTGGGACTTGAATTGCAGAGTTCTTCTGGTAAGACCGGACGGTCCAAGCATTGTTATACATATTAAGCAATGGTTAGAAGAGATTACCGTTGAATTTGAGGGGATACTATCAGTGACCAGGAGTTTGATATGCTTCAGGAGTTTGAAATCCCCGATTTCCTCTCTTAATTTTGACACAGGCTTTCTGGTATTTTTTTCTGGACTAATTATGACTCTTACAAATATGAATATCAACCTTTTTTGTGCAACAACCGAGTCTGACGAGCTCAGGATTTTAAAAGGTGGTTTTCGGCGCATCAAAACCGTGATGTATGCAAATGATTTTCAAGATCTAATCCGATCCTTTGCATTAGGGTATCTAAAAATTTACAAGCATGTATTAGTAAACGACGCGACTTCAAATACAAAAAAATCGAGCAGAAAGGTGAAGAACTATGCTTATAATCCAATGAATTTTGATTCTTTGTCTGCTGAGCGTGACAGACGTGATTTTGGGCTGCGTGGTTTTGAACCCTGACAGTCGCATCACCTATCAAAATTCTGACAGTTGGATGTGACTTAGACGTGACAGCCATTTCAATCTCCCGAAACAATCGACTTCGACGACCGGTAAGCCTCCGTCAGCTTCCACCACTGTTCAATAAAAAAACTAAAAATATATTCATGTTCATGAGATACACATTCACCACCACACAAAATTTGGAGGCCCGGAGTGTAGCGGTTGTGGCATAATTCAGCCAAAGGTCAAATCGTTTCAAACTCCTGGTCACTGATAGTAGAACAAGCCATGCGACAAAAAACGCGTCGAGAGTCCAGGGCGACGAGGAAATATTGACGCGACGCGGTTTCAGAGTCCGAAGATTACATAAACATTTTCTAGCGCGGTTTCGGGGGCGCGGTAAACACAGGACTATGTAAATGGAGGGTCCAAACCCGCAGATAACTTCCAATTGCACAATTTACATCCTGACTGGCATTGATCATGAAAATATGGACGTTCTCAAACACCCTTCTTTAAACAGCGGTACACTTAATCCCGATACGAGTCAAGGGGTTCTGGGGCAGCATTTCTTAGAAATCTATGCAGGATACATGTACAAGGCACGTACCACGCTCTGACAACATGCTGTTATTTGGCCTACAAAACCACAGTCAATACCACCTGGGGTGCAGCTGACTGCACAGATTGATCAATGGTTAAGTTAGTTGTTACTGAAGATGGGGATAAGTAGATCGATGACTTACTGCCAGAGGTTCCGGCGGGTTCGACGGAGTTCACAATGATATCGCAACATGCAGGTGAGCAAGCGGCAGCACCGGTCATGAATGGAATGGTGAGGAGAACGGCGGCAATCGTGGACGCGAATTTCATGGTAGACGATGCAGTTGACTCTCAGTGACGGGGTTATTTGGAATAGTTTCTTGCGTTAATTCCGTCGTTGTTTTATACCTTTCCGAGCGGCCCTGTCTGCCATTTTGCTATGAAAGGATAGTACATAAGAGGAAGCGCCATTAATCGGGAGGTGGTCGGCAAGGATCATCGTGTTTGATGGACGTACTACTTAATATAAACCCTGAACCAATATGACAAGCAATATTGTTAAAGAAGCGCCCAGAGATGAGCTGATTCGTACGTTGAGTATCTTCTGGTCAGCTGCCTCTTCAATCAACACAGACCGAAGCTTCGAGTCTTCAACTTTGCTATGCTGCACGGGGTTTGTTATGGGATACTTAATTTGAGCTGGAAATCAGGACACGCCACTCGGATGTCATCCACGTTGTGATGTTGTTCGGTTCAAACAGACTTGTTTTGAAATTGATGGAAAAAGCTATGAATTATGTTCGCTTCCAGTCAGATACGCTGAAGCTGCTCGGTCGAGTACTTACGCCACTGAGTGACTCAGAGGACCTTCTTACCTGATCACACGTTGCACACTGTAGTCGGAATTTTTCAGAGCGATTGTTGTTGGTTTCAGGCAGTTTTCCGGAAAGACCTCAATCGTATCAGGGTCGAAGGTTTTGATATTTTGAGTGTGTTGGTGGTGTACAAAGATGGTCAAACAATGAGAACCTCGTGTGTGACGACAGTGAGTCAGTGACGTTGCTAAAAAAACACGTTCTGTCGTCATTCTGTCTCGCCAAGCTGAATTCATCCGCCTTCTCCCACCTTCCGTGGTTCTCCACGCTCATCGACCTCGTCGACTGGCCCGGCGCCATGCCAACAAACCATGCGCCCGACGTCGACCTCGTCATCGCCTTCAGGGCATCGCGCTCAGGAAACGTCTCTAAACACCACACACGTCAGGACGTGCGCAAGGCCGAGCAGCAGTACACGCGGCTCATCGAGACTCTCACTTACGCCGGCCTCAAGGCTGTTGGCCGACGAGGAGAAATGCTTGGTCATTTACTCGTCTTTGTGACGTGTCCACAGGACCGTGTTCATAATCTTATCAGGCGAGAACGGTGAGCGTCGTCGTTGTCTTTGATTGTGGTTTGGTTTCTGACTTAAGTCAGACAATCGGACTTCCTTTCTGGCCTTCCTGTAACCCCCGTTGCATCTGGCGCCGACTTGCAACCTTTGTCTTCTGCTGATCGTCTTAGGCTTGTACATGAATACATTTCATCCACACCGGCGGACGGTGGCTTGGGGGTATCTCCGGACTCGCCAGAATGGGACCTCGTCGAATCTATCTTCCCCCTTCATAACCGTGAATTCAATGAGCATTGGATTCGGGCTTGGACACCGCGCAACATTGCCTCCGTTCAACTCGAAAAGATTAGAGAACAGGTAAGGTTTGGTCTTTCGTTCCGATATTCTTTCTTTCGTTTTCTCTTTTCGTACTCTCTTTTTTTCTTTAATGTCGTCGCATTATGTGGTTACTCTCCCACGTTAAGCCGGATGAACCAGTAGGTTTGTTGGCCATGCCCTCATGCTGTCCTTGCTTAGTTTCTCTCGTACAGGCGCTATGATCATAGTATGCCTTGCGGCTCATATTTGCCGCAGCCTCCCCATCTGCCGTGGCCTGGCTGCTCGCAGTCCACGTGTATTCATCTGATAGACGCCCATCTATCATATCCTCAGCTGAAGTTGCGGCGCGTACCCTCATCTACCTAAACATGTTGAGGCATGCGGCGGTAGTTTATTTATGGGTGCCTTCACCTCCCCTGTTCGGTTCCGTGCTGCAGATTGAGTTGTACGTCATCCTCCCTTCTGTTTCCATACAGTCCTCCCGACTGGATTCCATTCTGCAGATTACGCTGTATGTCTTATTTCCTTTTATTTATTTTTGAATGTTCGCTAATGGTCCTCAAAGTCTTCATGCTCCGATCTTTCATTTGATAGGCTCTGCGTATGAAGTCGGTCGTTGAGTTTTGACCTAACTTCTCCCTGGAACCATCCCTGTGGACCAATGAATGGCATTCGTTTATGGGCTCTGGCGCCAAGGTTTCCAAACACGGTTCCCCTGGGCTGCGTCGTCGGAGCACGTCAAAAACCTTGTTCGCACAAACGTTCGTTGTTGATTTGAGTCCGATTCAAGTCGTCGAGATTACTCTCGGACGTCTTCGGCCCATCTCCTGTGCAATGATCCACAGTGACCGAGCAACCATCGGGCTTGTGAGTTGACCATCGCTTTTAATCCAAGTTCCCCTATAATGAACATTATAGAGACTGGGCTTCCTCTTGACCGAACTTGGGCCATTTTTCAAACCTTTATTATTATCATATCTTTTCCTATTTTTTTTCTTTTACTCTCGGGCGTTGACAATGTACCAGCGAGCTAACGTTCCTTTCGTTGCAGTTTGGTGATTCGGTTGCATTATACTTTGCCTTCCTTTCCTCGTATACAATATTCCTCGCCTTTCCCGCCATCCTGGGGCTCATCTCACACTTTGTCCTCCCGCCTTACTCTCCCATCTACTCAATTCTCATCGCAGTATGGGGCATCTTCTTCGTCGAATGGTGGCGCGTGCGCGAGCGCATCCTTTCCCTCCGGTTTGGCACCCGAGGGTCGTTCAAAGTGGAGAAACGTCGTTTCCAGTACAAGGCGGGCATGTCATGGTGGGTGAGGGAACTTCGTGTTCTCGCCTCTGCGCCCGTTATCCTCCTGTTTGCTGGCATCTTGGGAGCCATTTTGACTGGGATCTTTGTTGTTGAAGCCTTCGTCACCGAACTCTATACGGGGCCTGGAGAACAGCTCATTGTCAGTCTTTTCTTTCCCAGGTTCTTGATCACTCTGACGTTTGCGTTGACAATCAGGGTTTCTCGCCTACTGTGCTCTTCGTCCTCCTGGTGCCTCAAGTATTAGCCGTCTATCAAGCTTTGGCAGTCCGCCTGACGAAGTGGGAGAACCACGCACACAAGTCTACGTACCATGCGTCCCTCACGCTCAAGACGTTTGCTCTCAGTGCCATTGTTGCCTACCTCGGTTTGGGGCTCTCCGCCTTTGTCTACGTTCCGTTTGGACAGAGTGTGATGAAGTGGGTCCAGGCACTACTTGGAACCAACGTCTCTGGGCTCGGTCTCAGAGCCAAGTTCTTCAACAGCCTCAATGGGTCCATGTCAAACTCAGCCGTCACGGCTCAAGCTAACCCGGTTTCCAATGGCAGTCATCACTCCGAGCATGCGCACAAGTTGTGGGAGATGGATCTCGACAATGCACGTCGAAAGCTTAACCCGGCTCGGCTTCGTGACCAGATGTTCGCGTACACCGTTACCGGCCAGATCGTCGATACCTTTACGGAGGTTGGTCTGCCCTTTGTATGGAAAGCCATAGCAGCGTTCCGGAAGTCTAAATCTACAGCTACGGAGAGTGGGTCGAAGAAACGCGTTGTGTTTGAGGATGAGAAGGAGCGTGGGGGTATTGAGGAAAGGGTGTTTCTAGATAGGGTGAGGGCGGAGGCGGCGTTGCCTGAGTACGACCTGTTTGTGGATTATAACGAGATGGTGGTGCAGTTTGGGTATGTGGTGCTTTGGTCGACGATTTGGCCCCTGGCTGGAGGTGAGACAAGTCCTTCTTGCCCCTCGTTGACGTGTGTTCTGATGTGCTGATTGTAGTGATGGCGTTCTTGAACAACCTCCTTGAGATTCGGTCCGATGCTTTCAAAATTGCAGTGCACAATCGCCGCCCCTTTGCATTGAGGACGGATACCATCGGGCCCTGGCTCGACGCACTCACTTTCCTCACCTGGGTCGGAGCTCTTACCAACTCTGCGCTCGTATACCTCTTCTCCCCTGACCTTCTCTCCGAATCCGCTATTCTGTCCGCCGACTCCAAACACCACCACCACCACAAGCACCACCACCAGCGGAGCGGGGACAACCCGAATGCGATGAAGGAGCTCTTGCTCAAAGCTGTGCTGGTCTCTCTCGTTGCGTCGCATGGGTACATGTTGGTGAGCGTTTTGGTGCGGCATGTGGTTGAAAGGGTGTGGTGGGTTGCGAGTAAGGAGGTTAAAGAGCGCGAGGTGGAGGAGAGGACTGTCAAGGAGAGGTTTTTGAGTGGGGTTGGGGTTGGTGATGTGCAGACGATATTGGGTCAGCAGCAAGAGCGGGAGCAGAGGGAGCAGGATAATCAAGAGGAGAAAAGGGATGCGGACCCGATGGGCTTTTGGGATCATGATGAGGGGTTGGAGGAGATTCAAAGGCTTTCGAAGGAGGCTTGATGATGATAGACGATGCTCAAAGCTTTCGGTTTTTTTAGGTATCTTTTGTCTCTGGCTATCTCTGTTTATGCTCTCCCCGTTTTGTGACATACGTGTATTATGATCAGGCTTGTAACCACTCATTGTCGACTATAATATGGTATAAATACAACAATACGTCCAGACACGACAGCAGTACGGTATATATCACCTACAAAAGTCCATAGACCAACAGATACTCGTCCAGAAACCAAAAACATCCATCAGCCTCGACCATCTTCTAAACCGTGCGGAGGACATTGTTCGGGTTTCTCGGGGCCTGCACTCCCATCTTGTCCACTGAAGACACCTTTCTGGGCATCTTCGTACACAGATCTGAATCGTGAAGCGTCTGAGAAGGAGGCAGTGAGCACTTCACCAGTCGGATCTCAAATAGTAAGGGAACCAACAGTCCTCCGACGCAAATCGAACTGCCAGAGTCTGTGTTTGATCACATATCCGTGAAGAATCCGCGGGGACTTTACAAACCAATGCTCTGGTTTCTGTGGATCCCATGCTTAACTGCCACTCAATGCCAGTGACTAGAAACATTCGAAACAGAAATATGATTGAGCAGCCAACGACACAACCGAGCCAACTTACTGCTAAAGTTGGCGTACATCTTGGTGCGTGATTTCATTATCACGCTCGCCGTCTTGTCCTTTTCCAAGAGTAGAATGACCGATCCCATTCCGAAGACATTCCATTTGACAGCTGCAACGTCGAAGAGGAAGAACTTGGCGTTCCTGTGTGGAGGAATTTGGATTAATAGAAGAGCCTGGTTTGGGTACGTCGTTTTGAGGATACATTTTGAGCAACTCTTGGCCCTCGAGTGGAGGTAGTTGGGGCTGTGGCTGGAGGTCGATTATGAGAAGTCGCTGAACAAGTCAAGTGGGTGGTTCGTACCTCTGGTTGTGCGACGAGCGCACTACTATTGGATCCATCAAAGCCGTCCTCCTGAGTGGGCATGCCTATCTAATGGTATCGCGCTGCACAAGTATCTTTCAAAACGATTCGTCGGATTCGGGATGGAGTTCCGAGTCAAGGAACGAAAGCCACGTGGAGGATTTGTTTGTCTCCAGTGGCACTGCCCAACAAATCCGTTCTTGATCCGGTTGCGTGCCTTGCGTTTCTCCCTATAACCACCGCAGCGCGCCTTCGGGCGCAAAGCCCGCTACTGCAATTAGGTACTTAAATTACATTGACCAATCCAAATAATACTTGCCTTTGCGGGGGTTACAGAAAAAGGTCATCTATGTGACCGTCTGATGGCTACGACTCGGAGCGCTAGCATTTCACATTGGAGAAGAAAATGGATTTTCTTGTAAGTGGCCATCTACTTATTTTGTATTGGCTGCTCGTCGCCGACCGCTCGAAACTGTTGGTTTTGTTTTACATTACACAATTTTGAATAACACTGCTCGTCGCTCGGCCTTCGGCCAGCTCCTCGTAGCGGTTGTCGGAAATTTCCCTGGCGCCTAATAAGGGTTATTAGGCACCCAAGGCACCTGACGTCTAATAATGGCTTACAATTTTGCAGTTAATTTATTAAGTTTGAGGTCAACCTGATTAGATCAGATTATCAGGCCTGATAAGGCTGAGGTGCCTTCACAAGTCGGTCCTGACTTTCTAATAGGAATGGAAAATTATATTAGTCGAAGTACCTACTTACTTCGACCACATTATGCTAGTAGGTTGTATATCATATTACTATTAGTTACTTGTATGTTTAACTGGTGCTGCACTCGGGATTTGAACTCTGGACCTTACCATTATTTGTTATATTTGTACCTGTTACTGGACTTCTTCATAGTTACCACTAAGCCATTCGACCGTTAAATAGCAAGCAATGTCGGTCTACTATAAGCCATTAGGACACACTAGCTGCAAGTAGTAGGAACAAATGTCGCCGCTCGTGTTAAAACGAAAAAACAACACATTTAATTGATAATCGGAGTATTCTACAATGGAAGATATACTCCTAAGTAACGACCACAGCTAACTAACTCGCAAACTGCATCCGACGAGGGAAATCAACGGCGCTTCGTCGTTCCTTTCTTTCCACGGGTGGTGCGCTTCTGAGGCTGTTCAGCAGCGATCGGAATGACAGGTTCGGTGGAATTGATGGAGCTAGGTGCAGCTGCAGCAACCTGTCGCCTGTTGGCGGCGCGGCGTGGCAGCGGTTTGACGGGCTCTGTCAAATTATCCCCTGGACCTTGCACAGCTTCGAGATTTTCCGAGTCCGTCCCTTGGGAATCAAACGCTGTCGCCCCAGTGTTTAAAATGGACGTGATGGAGGGACTGGAAACGGGGGGTGGAGCCACAGGAGCGGGATGAATCCGATTCCCCGATGTTCGGCGCGCTGGAGGCTGAATGCTGGTGGGAGGGAGATTCTTGGACATGAAGTTGACGAAGAAATTGTGAAATCTCCTCATCGTCGTTTCCGTTTCCGTTCGTGTCGTCTTCAAATTCCTCCCCAGACTCCGAAGCTGGATGCACGTTGGGGAAAAGTCTTGCATCCCAAATCCTGTAAAGTTGAATGATTGCTGACGAAGATTCCCGTGAAAGTGTCAAGATCTTTTTGTATGCGTCAAAGTCGGCAAAATAACCGATCCCAGTCACATTGCCAACCCCCGTTCCTGTGAGTTCAGTATCCGTTGACATAATGAAGTGAGCCTGTGAACGAAATATCAATAAAAAAGTGATAGGTGTTTGAAAACGAAATCATACCAGGGTTGCGACACAACAAATTAGGCCAGCTGTAGTTCCAGACTCTGAACGAGAAGCGTAAGGGCTGTTTGACCGCAGGATCGGCAGTGCATCACCAAATATCGCACTCGGCCCGTAGATAATTAAAAGCGCCACCTGACCATAAAGATAGTAAATCAGAATTTGATGAAAGTAATATGAGAAAATATACCTTGAGCAAGTATTCACTGCGGAAGAGGAGTGTTGTATCCGAAGCGTCTGAGTTTTCGAAGAAAAAAGGTGGCAAGCGTGGGTAACGTGTGGTCACTGTCTTGCCGCTCGCATTGTACCCAAGCAAGGTATTGATGGTCGAGTTGGTTGAGCGATTGAATTTACGCAAGAAAATGTCAGGAGTAAGGCCGAAAATTGTGGCAGCATTTTTGCACAGGCGATCGATGATGCTTGAACGGCTAGAAGACAATTCTTTCATGAACTGTACGATGTTCAGCCCATCCCAAAGATTTGAAAGGAATTAAATACGAACCTTTGTCGCAAAGTCGCTGTGACTTTGCATATAATCATGTAGGCGCTCGGGAACGCAATCATACAGTTCCATGGTCGCACCAAGCTTCAGGTTATCGTCGCTTGAAAATCTTTCAGTGCTATTTGATTCAAATGATGGTTTTGGATTGCGGAAATCGTCGGCGCGGACCCAGGGTTGATGGAAAAGCATGTATATCCGGGTGAGCTTGGCAATCTCTTGATCCGCACTCAACAACTCTTCCGATGCTCCTACCTTTTGGCCGCCTTTCTTCACTTTGGCAGTGGCTAGCTCCAGCTTGAGCTCAGAGATAATGCGCTGTGCATCATTGATTTCTCTGTGCGCATCTCGAAGAGCCTGTCATTATAATTGAAGTTTAAATAAAATGTGCATTGATAAGCAAGTAGCACGTACCTCTTTCAATTCATCCGTAGTCATGCTGTCATACATCAACGCAGTACAGTCACGCTGAAGTCGTGATGTGGTAGCGGTGCCAGAAGAGATGGAGCTTGTTGCAATTGAAAAAGACATGTGTTCGAGTGTGTAATGGGAGCGGATGACCAGCAAAAAAAAGTCTGGAGGACCATCGCATTTTATTTAGAAGTTCGGCAGTCTTTGCACAGCCCACTGGGTAACAAATGAAAAGAACGAGCTTGATCGGCCTGTTGCTCTCTGACTACAGGTGAAATTTGACGTAAATAATGGTTAACACAATGTGTTTTTAATCACCGTGCTACACGACTGCTCAGATTTGTGCAAGCCTTACCACAATTGCTATATTTACATATTCCGCAACAGACTCGAATGAAAATGATGGATGGTGTGGAATTGCAGATTGGTTCACTCACGGCACTTCTTCTTTTCATTCATTTTTCGCTTCTTTTTACATTTTACAAACTCTTCTTACTTCTATTCCAGTCTCAGGTTCATTTTTCTAGGTTATGAAGAACATTCAGAAGTGTCTTTGTGAATGCGCATTGAATGCACATCAAATGCGCGATCGAGCAACTTTGTGCATTCCGGCAACTTACTGTAGACAACTTGATGGATGACATCATCATCGGCAACTCATTCAATTGGTTTTAGGAACCGCTTGAGTTTTTGTTTTTGTACACTCAGACTTTCATTTCATTCTTTTTGCTTGTAAGTTCTGTCATGTATAAAAGGTGCTCCCCCATGGAGTACTTCTTGAGTCTTTCCCCTTCACTTGTCATATTTCCACCACCTGTCTCATGGTCATCAAGCAATGTCCTTGAAAATGCTACATCTTTTTATGTAAACCCATTCTCTGATAGATTTCCATACTCACATATCTCTTAGATAGCCTTTTAGAGCAATCATACCAATTCAGACAATTCAAACAATGTTTTCAATGATGATCTTGATGATCAAGATCCAACAAAACCATGGCTTGCTGAGTTCCACAAGTAGTATCTGTTTTGTTACAGTTATTAGAAGATATTCCTGTTATTATTTCACAATGAAATTGTGATATATAGGAAGCCTTTCTTCATACCTACATATTCAAATTGTTTTCAGAGCAATGGACTATTAGTGTGGTGGTCATTTGCATGAATATAGTAGTTCCTCAATGTCTCATCATCCAATGTTCCCACGACTTCAAACAGAAATTAAGCTCTTGCACTTGCTCTTATCCTTCCAAAAAATGTGTGAAGCACTTCTAAAAGGCATAAGACTGCCATACAAATTATAAACCAGAGGATTGTAGGAGAAACTTCAGATGAGTGAGATGCATTCTGTTAATGTCCCATCATCCCATGTTCCCATGACTCTAAACAGAAATTAAGCTCTTGCACTCATTCTTATCCTTCCAAAAATTGTGTGAAGCACTTCTAAAAGGTATAAGACTGCCATACAAATTATAAACCAGAGGATTGTAGGAGAAACTTCAGATAAGTGAGATGCATTCTGTTAATGTCCCATCATCCCATGTTCCCACAACTCTAAACAGAAATCAAGCTCTTGCACTCATTCTTATCCTTCCAAAAATTGTGTGAAGCACTTCTGAAAGGCATAAGGCTGCCATACAAATCATAAACAAGAGTATTGTCATCCCACTATCACTATCCTTAATAAAGATGCACAAATACTACCACCCTCTTTTGATAGTTCTTTCCTTGTCTTTGTTTCACCCTCCCTCATCCATAATTGAACATGTAACTTGTTCTGCTACTCTAGAATTCTGCTCTGTGTATGAGTGGCAAAGTCTTCAGCCGCAACCACAGATCAAAATCAACAACATCAACAACAAGGTACTCATCACCATACTCTGCACCATAATCCTTTGAAATAAGAGCCCCGCGAACAATTGATTCCACAGAGATAAAGCAGCTTGAAAGCCTTGGACGCGACCGAAGTCTTGTAAAGCGTAGTTCCCGATCACGTCCACGATTGGTTAGAGAGGGTGGAAGATCAAGGGGAAGAATGAGAGCCAAAAAGTACTTGGTTGACTTGACTTCACAACTGAAAATACACAATAGCTGAGCAAAGATGAATTTCTTGCTGTCAATTTTGACAACAACATAGTCATAGCGCTCTTTGTTGTGGAATTTTGGATTCACTCTGAGCAAATCTGTTGTCAGAGACCAATCAACTGTTGACTCATAGTTGACCCGAAGATATTGGTATGGGAAGATCTGAAAAATTGAGTGAATCTGTGTGGTTGAGTGTAAACAAAACTTACATTTTCATCTTCATGAAGTTGTATTTGATGCCCAAAGTATTTTGAGAAGAATTTGGATAGCTTCTTTCGAAAATCTTGAAATGCAAAATCTTGAGCCCCTCGCTGCTCCATGTCTTTGAGTGTAATCTTGGAAGTTGGAGAGCCAAGAGAGACATGTTTGCTGCCAATTATATCCTTCTCAACCACCTCCTCATTGGAGTCTTGTGCCTCATCAAGAGTCTCCAGTTTCGTGCGTATGATTGTTGCAACCAGATGGGATTGATTGACTTCAAGAATCTCAAAGGTAATATTTTAAATTGCTGGAAACAATATTCTGAACATGATGATCATACCTGTGATTCAACATTCTTAAAATTGGTGTGAAACTTGTAGGCTGATTTCAATGAACCATGTGACTTTTCACTTGGCTTCGTATTGTAGTTTCGAGTAGCACCCTTGTTCTGGATGTCATCAAAAACATGCTGATGGCTGTGAGCTTTGGGAAAATTCCATGATTTTTCGGTATTCATGGGTATATATTCCTGATGTATTGATAGGGAGGTGGTGATATGCTCTAAATATTTGCACTCACATGTAGTAATTTTTCAAAGACAAGTAGCTCAGCCCGACCAGCCGCAATAGTTGATTCAGTATGTGTCGTTAAAGAAACATACATGTCCAGCTCCAGATAACTTCGAATAAGCTTGAGAAGATGGAAGCCTTGTTTTGTTACATCTTTGGACAGAATGTTATGGGCTGCAAATACTATAATCTGATGGAGCATCATTATCAGTGTCATTAAAGAATGTAGTTGAGTGACCTTGGATATATCCTCATATTTTGAGCCATCTGCAAACTCTGTCTTCATCACAGCACTAAAATGGTTGAGGCCACTCCAAAGGGGCATTTCATCAAATCTATGTTTGATGGTACCAGGTCAAATCAGATTGAATAGCAGGATTTAGGAACATACTGCATATCAAGCAACTTAGCAGATGCTTTACCAAGCTCATTGATGATCATTTTGAATTCAGATAACAAATGGTCTGAGAAAAGACCACCATGGTATGCATGAAGGCGATCAAATGAAAGTGCTTTGTGTATATCTGAACCATGGCACATCCAGAAGACATTCTAAAACATAGAACAAAATTTATATATGAGTCAACTGATGAATCTGGCCTGACACACCTCAGCATCACGCAAACCATGACTTTTGAGAAGTTCCTCCTTGGGGCATTGGACATGGAAAGTTGCCTCCTGCCCCACGAATTAAGGAAATCATACACCTTAGAGATATATTAGCAAATAGGTAATGAGATTGCTTTAAAGAAACATACTGCTCTTCATAATCAGCAGATGCAATCAAAATAAACCAGAATGTATGCCGTGCAATGCTATCAGCACAATTGGTAAATGTGTAACCTGTTTTGAGGTACTTTCGAATAGAATCCAGAATGTGGAAGAATGCCTTATGCCAGACAACTCTCTTGAAATTGACATATCCTTTTTTTCCTGTTTCTCCAGCATCTTCATCCACCTGTATTCATGAATAGTCAGCATCTGATCTGCACAACTTTAGAAATATGGCCTTACCACTGGAAGTAATCCAAGCACTCTCCCACCTGCAATGCCTGTTCCATTTTTGATCCTGACATTGAAGTTGGCAGGGCGACCAATTACTGGGTAGCCTTTGACAGAGCCAAATGATGAAAGGCGTGTCTTATCTGCATAAATGACCATGCAGAAAGGCAATGCACCTTGTGGAAGGGATGACTAAAAAAATACATAGTCACTGTCAAAGTTGACTTCCACACACACAAGATTGTACCTGAATTTGCCACCAGGTATCAGCAGTCCATGGTTCATCAATAAATCGTTCAAATTTTGAACCATTAAACTTGTAGTGACGTTCAGCATGCCAATGAAATTGGGAAATGAGACCTGGGTCTTCAAGAAGTTCACGAGTCCAGTCAAACAATGAGTAAGTCCAAACATCATGTGGAACCTCTTTCTCTTTATAAGGGACAGGGACAGTGATTTTTGAGAACTGAAAATATTCAGATTATGTGCATCAAGTGAAGGAATTGCTTACACCAGATGTGCGTGCCATACGAGCATTTTCCCATACACATTCCAAGTCAGTGCTGTTTTCCAATGTAAATTCAGATGGCCTTTGAATGCATTGGTGTATGAGTGAGAGCAGCTGGTTGGTTTGAGATTTATTCATATGGGTATTCAGAATCAATTCTGCAATCTCGAAATCAAGGCGTGATCGAAATGGTCTCCACGGTTCTGGATCAACTGGCATATTAGCTGTGCCTTCAGAAGATGTGGTATAATCCTCAAAGTGATAGACATGAGTAGGTTTCCCACTCTGTGGATGGTATTCAACCTTGATATCATCAAGGATGGGGTCAATTGTAACAGGATTGGTGGTTGGTGACATGTTATCATCAAGATCTGCAAAATAGAGATTTTAGAAATGGGTTCAAGACAGCATGTGAGCTTTTTTTTTTTTTTTTTTTTTTTTTTGTGTCAGATTTAAGTCTATTGGGGCAGAGCCCCATGTCAGACCTTACAACTTTGTAACATGTGAGCTTACTAGGGATATCACTGTCAACAATTGGGCCATCTTGTTGCTCCAGTAAGGCTTGTGTACGCAGGTTAACTTTGAACTGTTGTTCTTTTTTTTTGTAATTACTCACGAAGTTGTGCAGAATTTCGACTGCTCGAAGCATTGCTAGCAGATTTTTGTAATCCTGGGGTGAATGAAGCTATTTGACAAACAAGTAAACTGAATGCCCAAAAGGAGCACCATTTCTCCTACACAATAAGCCTTCACGGCGGACACGATCTTCAAATGCCTTCTCTGATGCATCAGTCTCTCGAGGTTTGGATTTACATGACCGTTCGTGACTTGCGATGCCCCTCAAAGCGAAATTGTTGCCACAGTACTGACAAGAAACTTTTCCAGCATCCATTCTGGTACTTCCTTTGCCTTTGGGAGCCATAATCTGCAAGCTGTCGAAGGGAAAGCAAACGTTTGCATTCCTCACTCGCGATCTTATCAGTCGTGATAACCCTGGACCCCGTTCTAAAATAGGGCCAAACCTTATCATGCTTGGCGCAACATCGTGAGAGGAAAATGCCCTCTGATCAGGCCTGATGATATCGGTATTCTACATTATAAGGCCGGTGCCTTATCAGGCAGCTGGGAAATTTCCGACAGTAAACGGTGGAGGAACACGACGAAGGAAAGGGTCGAACCCAAACCGAGTCACTCAGGGGGGGGCAAACATGGCTAAACTTACCCACGCAAGAGCTTTGGTGGCTCGTAGGATTGGCGGTGCACAATCCCTGCTAAGTGTGACGACCAGTGACATGCCATGTGACAGTGTCACATGGCCAATTTCTTGAGACATTGAGCTTGTACTTTCCACAACACCAGTTCAATATATTTTTTGCAATGGGTTTGATGAAATTAAGTGAATGAATTGACTGAGAGGGCTTTCCATGTAAAAATTGTATTTATTGCTCCAAAAATGCGAAATCAGCCTGTTTTCTCTGCCAAATTTGGCACTCTGGAGAGATTGGACTATACCTTTTCAACCACAGCACGTATGAACATGATTTGTAGGAGTGTTTTACTTAGAATTTAAATTCCAATCGATCTACGAGTCCAGAATTTTTATTTGTGGCCCTTATGCCGAGATAACCATTAAGAATGGGTACTTTAACATGGTTTAGGGGTAGTAATTAAAAGTCTGGACTCGTAGAATTGAAGCCACATAGTAATAAATCATTTCGTCTCTGCAAATCTAAGCCTAAATCCTATCTTTTGTGAAGCTGATAGCTCGAGCAGGCAGCCTTAGGTTAATAGGTGCTGCATAGCCACTGAAGTAAAATACATTGTATATTTTTATACATTTGGATAGAGATTATCTATACAATTCCGGTGCGATTTTTTTCATGTAAATCGGTGGAGAAATGATTGAGCTACGTTGTTTACAAGTTTGGGCTGCCTAAAAGCAGTGGCCAAAACAGGCACATTCCCAATTTGGCGGACAGGTGATGCTTTTCCAGACGGCTCAAATGTGTAAACAACGTAGCTCAATCATTTCTCCACCGATTTACATGAAAAAAATCGCACCGGAATTGTATAGATAATCTCTATCCAAATGTATAAAAATATACAATGTATTTTACTTCAGTGGCTATGCAGCACCTATTAACCTAAGGCTGCCTGCTCGAGCTATCAGCTTCACAAAAGATAGGATTTAGGCTTAGATTTGCAGAGACGAAATGATTTATTACTATGTGGCTTCAATTCTACGAGTCCAGACTTTTAATTGCTACCCCTAAACCATGTTAAAGTACCCATTCTTAATGGTTATCTCGGCATAAGGGCCACAAATAAAAATTCTGGACTCGTAGATCGATTGGAATTTAAATTCTAAGTAAAACACTCCTACAAATCATGTTCATACATGCTGTGGTTGAAAAGTTATAGTCCAATCTCTCCAGAGTGCCAAATTTGGCAGAGAAAACAGGCTGATTTCGCATTTTTGGAGCAATAAATACAATTTTTACATGGAAAGCCCTCTCAGTCGATTCATTCACTTAATTTCATCAAACCCATTGCAAAAAATATATTGAACTGGTGTTGTGGAAAGTACAAGCTCAATGTCTCAAGAAATTGGCCATGTGACACTGTCACATGGCATGTCACTGGTCGTCACACTTAGCAGGGATTGTGCACCACCAGTAGGATAAGACCCGCTAACTACGTAGCGGGCATTTTCAAATTTCCTCCACGATTCCTCCCTTGGGTTCTGGTTAAATTCGCGATATACCTCTGTCTTTCCATTGTAATTGTTTTCCTCTGTGGTGAGAAACAATCTGACTGCGGACAATTGGCCTCCGACTTCGACTTGTCGCTCCCAGGCTCTTCTTGACAGTTTCAGCCTGGTGACGATTATAAATAGGCTCTATGGGGCTGCCTCATAATGGACACTTTTTTCCCTCACGAAATTCCACAAACCGGGCGATTACTGAGAAGTTCGAACTCTTGTGGGCCACACATCAAAGTTCCAACACTCAAGTCCCCCGGCTCTGTAAACTGCGGTAAATTCACCGTTCAAAGTTCAGCACTCAGCGGCGACATAGATGACCCGACCGGGTATCATCTCGTCAAGCTTCGTAGCTGACCTCTGCTCGTTTTTCTTAGCGGCAGTATCTCTCCTTGCTCATTCCACTCAGGAACGTCGTTTAGCCAAAATTTCAAGGACTTGGGGAGATTTCAGGCTCGCAGTGACAGCTTAAGCAAATTTCCGAACAGAAAACGCCGTTGAACGTCGAAGCAAGCTGAAAAGTTTGATAAATGCTAGTACGCCGTTCACTCAGGCTCTCCCCTCGCTTTTTCTCGATCTTAGAACCTGGACATCCCCGCATTATTGACCACTCCCCTGGCAGCGCTCGGAACGCTTGTTCTGATACTTGTAATCATCTTAAACTGACGTTCAAACCCAATCTCTCCTCCCTAAAAATAGAAGAGTCGAGTCAGGCACTTCGCAAGCGCTTACGGAACTAAGTTTTCAACACTCCCTGCTCCTTCTGGCGTCGGGCGACAAACGCACTGTCAAGTTGACAGCTCATCCGCCGAAAACGGCTGGGCGTAGTCTGGGCGTCCAGTTGACGTGGTAGGCACGAGAAGATATGTGATAAGAGGAAGCGTGTTATCGTCGGGAATTCTGTAAGGCCAGGCCCAGGACCGACGATCCTATCGGACAGTAGCGCTCAACCTGTAATACGTACTCATCAATCCATCATCCGGAGTTGGATCCCACCGCAACATGTATCTGGGTATTATGCCAAATGGTATGGACAAGGATTTGAATGAAACCTCAAGCTGGCTAATCTTCGAACCCCTAAGCTCAAATAATGGAAGCGCTAGGGACTCGTAAACGCAGCCCGCAAGGATTTTGTCTGACAGCTGTGCGAGAATTGTACTACCGTGTCAACACCCCTTAATATATGATAGCGCCCTTAACCTCAATGGAAAGCATATTTTGCCGGGTAATGTTGAAGAGAGTCCCATAGGTTAGGTGTGTAAATCATCCGCCAACACGTTTTTCTAACCCATGACGAGTAGTTGCATCTATTTAGGGGGTTGGAAAGTTGATTTTGCAATGGGACGCGCAAGAGGCCGCAGAACCTGCTTCCTGTCTCAAATTCCAATCAAACAATTTTTCCTGTGATCCTTGAATACAGATTTAAATTTACATAAATCCTCTAAGATTCCAACATTTCGTGTTCTTCAGTGCGAGACGTCTTTCCCGAACCCAGATCGCACAGGCGGTTCTTAGAGCCAGCAGTCAACGACGTCCAAATCTTCCTGATCGTCCCTCCTCTAGATATGGTCTCAGGCCCAGGCTTGGGGGCGGACTGAGGTTCAATCTGATCCACCAACTCCTCAACCTTTACTAGAGCGTTCGGCTTATCAGGGTTGACTTTCAGTTGAACTTCAAAGGCTTCATGTGAACTGTCGGAGATTCTCTTTCCAGAGAAGCGGAGGCTCTGAAACGGGCCAACGAGTTCTTCGAAAGACAAAATTTACGTCGTCGACCGTGGTTCGATGTGTGCGAGGACACGTCTGCCTTGCTCGCGAAGCTGGGTGGCGGAAGGTCCGTCGTGCTCATGGGGCTAGGTGTCGGAGGACCACCATCAGATTCTAACTCGGCGGTCGATGATATTGTGCTGCTCGACGGATGCTCGACAAGACTGGAGCGAGTTGAACCAGTGGTTCCAATGAACTTGTTGAGCATCGTAGATCGGGGTTTCAGGGCGTTCGAAGATGGGGAAGGATGTAAAGGTACGACTGAGGGCTTGCCGCGACTATGCGCTTTCGCGGAAACTGGGAGAATCACATTCGCGAGGCCTAACCTGGTAAAGCGAGGTGTAACGTCGTAAGGAGATGCAAGGTACCACGAGTTGTCCGTAGGTAAGCCGGATGGCGATTCCGGTACGGTTTCTTGGAAATGGGGCGGGTCACTACACATGGCAGTTGGATCTATGTAAAAAGAGTGAGGTCGGCGTGAGGAGAGGGTAGGGAGTGTTGAGCAATAGTAGAATTTTTCGTCAGCCATGGGTGCTAGGAAATCCTGGGGGCGAGGAAAGTTGTAGGCATCTGTAGGATCGGACAGAGCGCTTCGCGGTCGCTTCAACTTGTGTCTCTCCGGACGGCGCAATCTCTCCTGACCCGGATTCGGCACCGAAGTATCCCAAGCTATCGAGACGCGACGACTAGGAGCGCGCACGATGCAATCGGGAGACTTCGGTCTTGAAACCACAGTTTTCGCGGGTAGTTGGGGTAATACAATCACCTCTGGTTTGGCGAGTTGGGTATCTGACGGAGTCTCGTCCTCATTGTCAGCGTCATCAATGATAACAAGGGGCGAGATTGAGGGCCCAACTAAAGGCGATGAACGTAAAGGCTTTCTTCCCGCTGTTAAGCTCAGACGTCGAGCTGCGAGGGAACTGTCGGATAATAGTGTGATGGGGAATGAATGACGTTTGCCAGCCGCGTTCGCTTCCAATTCCACCACTGGAAGGGCCTAGAAAAGCGTTGGGTCAGCCATTCTCAACAAGATGTAACTTCGAGACGAACCCGACGAAAATCTCTTAGACCCTGTATGTCAGAGGGTGATTCAAGTGTAGCCGGCGACATCTCGACGCCGAGTTGGGATGAGGAAAGGAATTCTGGGAGGGAGAGAGGTAGGCACGCGAAAACGCTTTCGCAACAAGGAATGCCTCTTTATCGAGGTACATTATTTGGTAAGGCTTCTTCCTGTCCAAAATGCTTCAGCGCTTCTAACCGTCCCTGATTTGCTGGGCGAATACATCTGTCGTTGCTTGCGTTGGCGTCTCTTCTCAAATGTGGGGGCGATAATGGCGGCGGCCCGCCAAGCACTTAATTTGCATTCAGGTACCGCCGGATTTATGCTCATCGTCGGTAAAGCCTTAGCGAGTTTCGTCGTTGTCGGTTCTGGAGTGAATATTCATCTCAGATTTTAAGACCTTGCTGTTACAGTGCCGATTTTAAGAGTCAAGCTAGAATGTTAGTTATGAGAAACCCAAATTCGCGAGGCGACTTTACCTGTACTAAACCTCCCATCTTGCAGCGTCAACCATATCAACTTCTTTTGTCACCTGATCAACGCTGCGCCCAGTCAATACATGTTCTTGGGGAGTTGCCATGACAAACTATTTTGGGACAAATGGAATGTGTTTCCCGAATAAATTGAGTTCCGAACAGGCGAAAAACCTCTGCGACACACGTGAGGAGAGATGGTCAGTTGGCAGAGGAATTAGAGGTGGTGGGAGAAAATGTTACTGGATGTTAATATGCCAATCTGCACTCCCAGTGCCAGCGGCGCACACATGTGACAATATCGATGTGCCATCAGCTTCAAGCTTAAAATCTTCAAGTTTCAAGCCTGAGTTTTGGTCGAGCAGACTACATTCAAAACTGAATCACCTGCTGCTCCCTTCCAATCTCGAGCATTCCTCGGATGATGACCACAGGTTGGAAATGCTTGTTAAGAGCGCCTTCCAACGCCGTTGCCACGTGAGAAAGAAACCAGGCCCCGTCTTGAGGAGGAGAAATTGCAGCGCACTGATTCGTAGTTCAGTGAATTAGCTTCAATGAATTATATTCAGAACTAGAAGCCGTAGGGGTGAAGAGGACGCACCTCATTGCTATCCAGCGTTGAGGAGCGAAGGTGACCGTGTTGGGCAACGTCAACGATGTCAAACACGCCAAGTTTGATGTTTACACTGTGCGCTTATCAGAATCGCCCTCCCTTTCAGGCGCAGATCCAGACTCATAGTGGTCTTTCTCGTATTTCACCTCCTATCAATTTCCGCGCCACGGACATGCGGAACGTATCGTGGGTGGGGAGCCGAGATGACAGGACGTCTGGCCAGCCTCAACTTCGATGACTTCACTGGAACATCTTCTGAAGGGGATGGTGAGAGGATCGGCACTCAATGAAACTTGAATTCGTCGGAAAGTATGCAACAGTTCAGGGAAGACAGCGAAAGATGGCTAGCGCTCAACGCCCAGCACACTCTCGCCAGTGTGAAATCCTTTTGACTCCCCCAGTCAGCATTTCGTTTTCCAACTATAAAGTCAAGGATCACAGCATCCCCAGAGCCACGAAACTTCTGCTGACGAGCTCCCGAGCAGGGATGTGCATCATCGGGCTTTTCTTGCCTGCACGATATCTTCCGCCTCCTCCCATCTACTATGTTGGCCTCTGACGAACGGCTCCCAAATTTCCACTTTGCTCAATCCCCGTTCATAATACACACACAGGGGATGGCCGCTCAGTGGTTTCGGTCCCTGTATAAAAGTGACGAAATCGACCAAAAGCACCAAAACTTTGATTTTGTCGCAGGAGGACATGAGGAGGAGTATTGGTTCGGCGTATGGCGTTCCTCGGGCAAGACTAAGTTCGAGATGGGTCATACACGGGAGGAGAGACAGCTCTGCGATCTTACTACACTGAAATGGGTCGGTGATGACGAGATGCGAGACTCTGGAGAAGAGGGGAAGGGCGAAAGTGGGTTCAGGGCTGAGATTTGGGATGGAGGAAGGACTGAGGATATTGATGGAGAGGGTACGCGGCTGGGCAGTGGTGCTGGCGCTTATGGGAAGGGAGCCGGGTAACCAAACAGCTAGGTTGACGACGTTGGCGCAAGCACGGAGGATCCTGGAAGCGTCGCCACCGCCGATTTTTGATGTTAGGCATAGGGATTTTACGTGGTTCAGGAAGAATTCGGTATGTTTATGGCGAATTGTGTGAAGAAACTGCTGTGCGGATACATGAGATCGTAACACAACAACCTTGTAAAGAAGAGGAGTCATCCTACGAAAATGATTGATAATTGGTGCGTTTGGGATGAACAAGGAAGACAAACCAAGTCTGAGCTCCCCGAGAGACCAGAACTAGCGATGGCACCATTTCCACGTTGCATGCCGCCACCCAGTCAAAGATCTGGCGACAAACATCATCGGGAATTGAATTCGTGACCGTCGTCATTTGAGAGCGCTGTGCGCGACAGATGTCGTGAAAGTGCGGCGAGCGGTGGGCTTCAGCCATAACGCTGAAGAAAGGGATGTTACGTTTAAACTTTCCTTTATATTTATCGGAAGTGAGCATCTCCTGTGGTGTAAAAGTGAACCGCAACTCTGCGGAGCACACATGTCTTGGAGTGGAATTCCTGACTTGAAAGGTTGAAGCAGATCACCGAAAAAAGGATGGTAGAACTTATTATCCGAAAGTTCGGGATAAATATACCCATTGGTCTCCTTCCAAAGCTCATTTCGTCCCCTCAATATCGCACGTTGTATGAGATTACGTGGAAACCCTCTGTGGCGCTAACGGACATACGCGGCGCGGTGTGTCAACGGGTCGCATCCAACATAACAATTTGGAGTGACGTACTGTTTTGAATAATTAGTGAGTAACCGCGATAACCAAGCAGGCTATCAAGTATTAGCTTGAATGGCGCGGCAGTGGTAGGTTGTTCAAATTACCTACAGATAGGTAAGGCAAAGAAGTGTAGCGTTATCGCAGACTCCAAAGATCGTGGATTACGCGTGGGCGATAGGGGTGCAATCCCCTAATTCACCACTCTGCAACAAGGCCAAATTCAGACGACGACGATCCTCTGGACTCGGTGGAGACGGACCGACCTGCAGCTAGGGATTAGAAGAAAGTATCTGTATAGGCATGGTTGGGGGTAGACCGGTGACCGTTCTGTATATGAAGGAACCTGCGATATACAGTATCTGTATAAGCATGGTTAGGGGAAGAAAAGTACCGCTTGTACAACTGTCGTCATGTGTGACGTCATACATTGTTGGAGGCCGAGAATACGAAAATGATAGAGGAAGTGGGCAAGAGTTCTAGTTCGGAATCGGAAAGTGCACAGATTGAATTGAGAGCCGTCAGGGCGGTGATTTTTTCAAACTGCACGCCGGCTCAAGTCCTCGCTCATTACAGGATTAATCGCAAGCATGCGAATTCGACTAGACAGAATGCTTGTTGTCGGCGGCGAGGTAACTGGGGACGCGGCTGGCTCAGAGATACCGTAAGCAGGACCCAGGTAGCTCGAGCTGACGGAGCCACTTTGGTATCGTCTTGAACACACTACCATTTGTCCGAGTCGACCGACGCCCCTCGCGAGTCGCCACCTAAGAATTCAAGTTGCGCGCCGTCGTAGATCTAGATTAAGGACCTCAAAATCCGACCAGCCGCCTAAGATTTCCACTGAGGGCGATTCAGAAGATCTAATGCAGGTTGCATTAACGCGACGACAGTTTTTTGGGAGAAGCGGGGGAATAGCAGGGCTCCATTAGTGGAACAGAGGCGGCCGATCCGATTGATATTTGTATGGGAAGCCTGAGGCGAGGTGGCATGAGATGTCGCTTCCGAAGAATAAGATACAGGAGTAGGATCGTATTTCGAAGGAAGTGAGCTATCAATGTGGTAGACGAGCGAATCCCTGAAAGCGTTAGACTAGCGGAGCTGAAAGGGGATTGCACGGACATCGTTGTTAAGAAGGATGTTTGTTTTGACTTGTTGTACCTGGGGCATCGATCATCGATTACAGGGCCGCAGAGCACAATTAATGCCATCGATCCCCACCGAAATGGCAAACCCGTGAATATTTTGAGGGTGTGTGGGTGGAATCCAGAGGATCCAAAATCTGAACCGCGATGAAGACCGTTCAGGGTTTTTTCACTTCAAATTTCAATTGAGGAAGCCACTGTGGAACTCCAACAAGATTGGGCAACCCCATACATAAAGGGTCGACGCGCTTTACCCTTCACATCCGCCGACATTGCTGCGTCCTTTCCAGACCCCATTCTATCCATCACAGATGAATAATTTCTATGGGAAGGAAAATTGGGCGACAGTGTCAAGTTTGCGATCAAAGTCTGTTATTATGTTGTTCATCCGTAGAGTGGTTGATACAAAAGAAATGTTACCTGGGATTCTACCGTTCATGCGCGTGAAACTAAAACAAACACAGAAGCCGGAGCCCTTGTATGAAACATGTAAACGTCAGATATTGGACCACGGCTGGGGGTAGGAGCAAGAAACGCACCCCAAATCAACAGTAATCAATCACATCGGGCGACCAGCACCTCAGTTCATCCCGTAGCACCACCTGAGCACCTCCTTTGTATTCATAGGTTCGAGCTGCCGCAAAAGTCGCATAAGGAGCGAAGTAACAAAGGCTAAGCGAGAATTTGAAAGTTGGCGGTCTGGCAGCGTGAGTAGCCAGGTAGCGATCCCTGAAAATAGCTTGCTATGAGGCCCAGCTGGGATATGTAAGTGTAAAGGGGGCAGATGAAGATTCCGCAGGAAAAACGGGATCCCGCGCGGATTTGCAGAAGGTCAGGGGGAAGTTGTTGTATTCGTGAAGGTCGGTCAACGTTGGAGTCGAGGGCGCGCCTCTTGAGATCTAAATCTCCTTGTAGGTGAAGAATCGAGTTGACAAGGCCTTTAATGTGAGTGAACGGCAACCAACTTCAGTGCATGGGGCCATTAACGAGCGACTTCGGCATGCGGGACCAACGAGCGACTTGTGCAGATCGACCTCAAAGACCCCCCCTCCCTTGAAGATTGTGGCTACTCAATGTCGGTTAGGAACCACCAAACGTTTATCTATCACCACATTCTCGACAGTGTCCGCCAATCGAGCCAGATCAATCAGCCCAGGTTAAGGCGAGGTGGGTTGACCGAGAGTGGAACACTAGATGTGCAGAACCACCCGGGATGTTGGGCGTGTCGTGCAAAATGAGGAGGGATGGGCATGCTTGACGGAGGCTGGGTTGTCACACCCGGCATGATGGATCTCTGGGTTGAACGGTGGTGAGGGCCAGTATTTGTGAGTTCTAGCGTGAAACGGCGGCTTATGGTTTGTTGGAAGTCGTTGTGACGCCTCGAGAGCTAGGCGAGGTTGTTCAAAGGGAGTCAAATCAAGGGGCATGGAATAGCGAAGACATGGGTGATGGGGAATGGTCGAGAAAACGGCAAGTTTAGCTATGCCGGAAGAGTCAATGGTTGGGTAAAATGGACAGTTGGGCTTTGGGACGATTCGCCAATCGACCACTCGGGAGGCAGCGTTCAGAGATTGAGCCTTTTTCAAAGCAAGGACGAGAGGACTGGTGATTGACTAAATCATGCTATGAAAAAGGCCGAAGCAAAGGAAACGCGATCAAACGAACCTTTCAGTTCCTCTTGAACTGCCGGTGCCCCCTAACTCCCTGCCACAATGATGTCTGTCGCCGTCGCGTGTCCCAGACAAAACTCCCGACGAAATAACAATCGAGAGTGGCATGATCTGGCTTTCCCAAAATTATATATGTGTTGAGTATGACTTTGCGACGCTCAGGTTGAATGAAAGTGCCTGGAACAAGGTTCGGAGGAGTTCCTGGGTGTCAAGCATTGAAGCAATGTGCGCCGTCATTGACCTTGACATTTAACAACTGTCAACAAGCCCTAAAGGCCTAACATTTGATCTCCAACTTCAGACCTCCGGCCTAATGCTTTAAGGTGAAGAATTTCGTAGGAAGAGCTTCACATTTATAATTCACCATACAGGACGTAATTACAACCATTACTGCTTCCGTTGAACCTTGTGGCGGGCATCAGCTACGAAGAAGCAGAACCCAAACGAACCGACCCACCAAGGACCAACTACCCAACAACTCCCTAGAAAGGGAAGAGGTAGCCAGCGATTCCTTCGAAGTGATATCCGTTCACAACACTGGCGGTATTTCCCTCGTCATTGGACATGGTATAAAAGTGCTCTTTGGCACTGGCGCTGTCGAGGCGATAAAGAGGAAGGGCACCGCAAGCTGTGTCAGGATACAAGTATCCAGCAATTCCCTCATACGTATACCCAAGGCTTTCCAGAGCATAATCCACCTCCGGGATGCTGGTCGTATAAAAGCGATCAACAACGGCAGAATTGAACATCCTGTAGAAAGCGATAGTGTGCGGCTCCTGAGAGGGGAAGAGGTATCCAGTCGTCCCTTCGTCGATGTAACCGAGCTTAGTGATGGCGTTCTGGAACTCCTCAACGTCGGTTGTGTAAAAATGGTCGAGTCCAATCGGGTTGTATGCCCTGAGCAGGGAAACGGCCAATCTTGGATCTCCACAAAGTTTGGGTACTAAGAGCGGCTGGAAAGGTTGAATAGTGGGTTAGAGTGTCGAGGCAAACGATGATACAATTGATTGACCGTCAAGGGAGCCGCAGCAGCGCCAACAGCAAAACCGACGATGGCAGCTACAAGACCGAATGTGAAACGCATATTAATCGTCGTAGTCCTGGGGGAACTGAAGGGATGGGCTTGCTTCGGTGCGTTTTATACCCGTCCTGAAGCCGATCCATGGTTTAAAGGAATTACAACGACGAATCCTCTGCTACAGTGGCCGCTGTAACTGCGTGATTATTGGAAGTCGAAACACGCATTGAGCTTGGGAGACACCGTTAGAAAGAAGGCCCGGTAAGCATGGGATTCATACTTACCAGGTAATGAAACGACCCAGGGGGGGAACGAAGCACTGAAGATCACATGCCACATCCACATCGAGTGACACGTACTAATGATCTGTCAACGGACATACAAAGACCTACAGGGGTAGCATCAGCATCGTGTATGTGATCAAAGTAAACTCACCTCGGAGTTGGGGCAGCACGAAGATTTTCCAGAGCTCGTTGAACCAAGACGATTTGGAGTCGGTTTGTGAGTACAAGGAACTCTCCTACTCCCGGTTCGACTCTCGAACAACGCACTACACATCTTCTCACCCCTTTACCCACTTCGCCGTCTCCTCGAAGTGCGCGTTTCCAGCCTTGTCACGGTCACCTTCGTGGAAGCAGGGTCAGAAAAAGGTTCAACTTGTACCGGAACCAGTACCTCGCTTACCTGATTGCCCAACAGAGTCATATGGAACTTGAAAACGGTGAATGTTGCATCATTGCATGGGGAGGGCAAGTCAAAACGTACCCCAAATCAAGCGTGAATTCAGCGGGCAGTGAGCACCTCAGCATAAAAGCCGCATGGTGCAGCCGCGAGCATCTTAGACCTCGTGTCGGGCGAAAGGGATGAGGAGGCTGCCGTTCTTGAGTTAGAAAATTCCTCACCGTCTCAGGAGTCAGAGGGATCGCACTTAAAGTTACTGGAAGCAAATGACATGAGAAGAGTATGGGCCCAGAGGATAAGTACGACCAACATCGGTCTCGATGCGAGTCGTCAAACACAGACCCCCCACAGAAGGGAATCCTTGGGGTTGGTTATGAGCCACAGCGAGCGCCGCGGTCCTCCTTCAAGTGTTGATCAAACTATGAATCGTGCTAGAAGACGTGGGATGCTTGAAGTGACATTGTGGTGAATTGTACGGGATTGGGCTGACAGCGAAGCGACTGGAAAGGACAAGGATTAGGAAGGGCATGCGAACAGGTAGTCGGTATTAAAAGTACGTGGCGCTGGAAGTGATATGGACTCGGAGTGCCTACGGCAGCTGCCATATGAAACGACGGCTGGAGTTGAGTTGGGTAGCGGTGCCATGTCAGCGGTTTGTTTGTGGGTACAGAGAAGATGTTGCGCCCCATGCAGGTATGCCAATCAGATACTAACTGAGATGCCAAGTTCAGATGTTGCGTCCCGGGGGTCGAACAGGCACGCGCCTTTTGGATGAGAATACTGGTCGGTTTCCAAACCCTTGTCAGCCTGTACCGAAAACCCAGTATCAAAACGGAAGAATTTGAAGTCGAGGGATGTCATGGCACGAACCTTCAAGTTGAAATCCTTCCCAAGTCCCTAGTGCCCTTCTCCCGTCTCCGAGTGAACGTGCGCAGTCCCAGACAAATGATGTAATGGCCATAAGAAACGGTTTAACCAACAAAAAATGGATCTTCGTGCACGAATCGACGCAAGTGGCAGGAATAAGGCTCAGAGGACTCATTGCATGATCCAAGCCGGGGCCAAGCTGGATGAGTGTTTTGGCCTATTTTGGCTAATCACACAGTCATGTCACATGAGCATCTCTTCGTCAACGTTGATGTTGACGACAAAGCGATATATTAATCCAAGATCTGGGTTACATTTCTCTTTTATGTCCTACTGCTACCATTTGGAATAGGCTTCGCTCCCTAATCAGTTTTTCTTCTCATATGTCACTGCAGAAATCTACGTGCGCAGTGTTCCGCACTTTGGTGACTGGTCGGAGCCCGTCGACTCTGGGACAGCCAATGGCAGCAAGTTCAGATGGACATGCTCCAATTCTATCTACTGGACCTACGTCAACAAAACCGAAATCGTCTCACTGCCTTGAACCCTAACTGAGCGGCTCACGTTTCACGAAAAGGCGCACATCATGTGGACTCCTTCGGATTCTTTGCTTAGGAATGGAAGATTTCCTACCTATCTCTTCCACAACCCGCCATCTCTAGCCGTGCTGCGCAGCGTCGCCATAGGTCATTAAACACCAACAGCAGGTAAAAATTTTCGCACTGTCTCCAGTCCAATTCACTCATTGACCAACAGAATTTTATTTTTGTTTCATCGATACGCAGACGATGATGAGTCGCCGGACAGCTTCCGAACCCGACGCACAGGAAAGACGCAACAATCTGTCGTTACTTACGAGGCTTCTTTTTAACAACAAGCCGGCCACATCACACCGCCAGACGATTGATAACCTCCGAATTTGAAAAAGAGCCTCCGAATTTGAAGGAGTCGAGCAACATCTCGGGACTTTGTAACGGGTCCGTGAACGCGGCATGCACAACTTCAGATCTTTTTTTTTGGAGGTGATCGTTTGGGGTAAGCAATTTTGTATTTTATTCACTGAAACATAAATTCACTGGTGGATGCTGCAGTTCGGATCCGTCAAATCAGGACTGTGAATCCGCATGCAACCGCTCAGGCTCACACCCACTGAACACCGGGACCAAAAAAAACAAGGCGATGTGTGGAGCAGCTGCGCAGTCCACTCTTCTTCGGATCCGCCAGATCGCCCATTGGAAAACTGCGGAATCTCTGAAAACGGAGGCGTGACCCAAGAGGTATGGGTGATCATTTAATATTATGAATTCTGAAATTTACTGACGGTACTATTTACAGATCTCAACGTTCTCAAATTGTTTATGAAATGGTCCGTACCTCAATCTCGCCGCGTAAACGAGGTAAGCCGCCAACTTTCTCTTTCCTTCGAGAATATCTGAGACTTGCGATTATCGCAGTTTTACGTTGGCAACGATCAAAATTCTTGACGCGCAGCAATTCAGAGCAATTCGTGTCGCGAGAAGCATCGAGCCTTAACCTGGCCGGATTTCGCGTTACAATGGGTGGCTGCGGGTTTGACCCTGTACGATAGCCATTCCGAAAAGCTTTTGGCATGAACAGTTACTTCGGACAATTCCGACTCAAGTTTGCGATGCATGAAGAATTTTGTATAAAAGGGCCTCATTCTTCCAGTTCAAAACTACCAAACAAATCCTTCATCCTTCCTCAAAAGACAACCACTACTTTCATAACTCACTTCGAAAATGTGTTCCTTCACCGCAATCGTCGCCGTCCTCACCAGCGTCCTGCTCGCATCCGTCCAAGCGGCGCCTCAAGCTTGCTGGAAATGCCCGTCCGATCAAGGACAGTACAAGTTCCAACAGCAGGCCGGAAGCGACCCACTCCACTGCCAATTCTTGAAGGACGGAATGGCCTATTATTGCGATTACAAAGTGGTACGCGACGATCATCGTATTCGTACCATCGAATTGTAGATTGATAGTCTTAAATAGGCTGACGGCACCTTAATCTATAACGTCAACGACCCTTTTTGCCCCGCCAGTGCGGTTCCTTGTTAAATAATCCACGCGACGCGCGTATGCGCCCTGGGTTCGAAGTTGGTGAGTCCTTACCGTGTCGCTTAGATTTTTCTGACTGACGAATTTACGGCTACTTTAGATTGTTGTACTTCGGATCTTTGAAGTTTATAATCAACATTGATTCGACCACCTACGGACCCCAAATACTCTCGCCTTGTTCTGTCGTTAATTATGAAGCTAGAAACGGACTACAGATATGCAGATTTTCTTATGTATTTAACAAGCAGATACTTGAAAAATATGTATACAATGTTTTCTAGATTCCGATGATGGCGATCTACCGCTGCGATGCTAGGTTTATTGTGGTTGAAGGCAAGTGTGGGATAGGAGCACGATTTACTAAATGGAATGCATTTAGTTTCTCTCAAAGATATCCCGAGATTAGTTGCAGACGTCGGTAACGTATACTGTGAATACAATTCACCCAGCCAATTCGATCAGATCTATTTTTTGTGAGGAAGAAATAAATAAATACTTTGTTGCCGCCATAACTTCATCCTCATCGCTTGACGGTGACTTCTCCTCTTTCTGCATTCACAACAGACAATGAAAACAATTAATTATAGCTACAGAAAGGGCTGGTACTTTGCGGGGCAAGTTTAGTATGTCAAAAATCCACAAAGCTTATTAATAGAGCTTTCGATCGTGTCACCAACAACAATCCCAAAGTCTTCGTTGTAGAAAATGATGAGGCGGACGAAGTCAGCTGTTGTATATGCTGAAAAATTCGTGCTGAAGTTAGGTGGCACTGTTCCTACTGCAGGTTCCTCAGCCGGCGCGATGAGGATGTCCTGTACATTTGCAAAATTAGCGTAGATGTGGTTTGCAAGGTTGAGGCCGTTTCCCGGGATCTACATGGCAAATGGTCACTACTGGGAGGTTAAGAACTGTAATAACACACCGTCTTGTAGAGAGGCCGGTAGGCACGAGGAACATCATGCAGGCGATTATGTGCGAGAACCCGCGTGTTACGGGAAATAGCCAGCGCCACAGCGAGCTGCTGATTCATCTGATTGAAGCCAGCAGTGAGCTGGTTGTTGATATCCTGTAAAGCCTGTGCTACATCCACGGGAATTGATGTTGCGTCGACGTCTTGTGATAAGGATCAGAAGGTTACACGAAAGAAAGGTGAAAAAAGTGTGAAAATGCGAAACGTACGAGCAGCTTCCACTGCAGCAGCCATTAGTAGCACCCCACTCTTTGCAACAGCACCCAGTGTGATGCGGTTGTCAATCGACAAGTCTTGGTAAGATAGATATTAGTAGGATTCAGGGGAATCCATAGACGTAACCTCACCGTATCGTTTGCAGTGCAAGATCTTACTAAGTAGCGTAGATTGAGGCCCTTGACATTCAACAACTATCAACACGTACTCGAGTACACATGGTGATGTCACGAGGGGCACTGTTGACTTAACGACAAGAAATCTACGCACGTATTTTGCACTTCAGTCGGAACCCGCCCTTTGGGACAGCCAATGGCAGCAAGTTTAGCTGGGCATGCTATTCCACCGACTGGACTCTGGTCACCAAAACCGCTCAAAAGCCATGGACTCCAAGGGAGCGGTTCACATTCCACAAAGAGGCGCACATGTGGGCCCCTTTGGGTTCTTTGCTTGGAAATTGAAGGCTTCCTTACGTCTTTCTTCTACTAGCAAGTGGAACTTGCGTCTCTAGCCGTGTTGCGCAGTGTCGCTATGGCTCATTGAACACTAGGGGTAAGATTTCCCGCGCTGTCTCCAATCCAACTCACTCACTGACAAGCAGAATTCTGTTCTTGTTTGATTGATATACGGATGATGGTGAGTCGCTGGACAGCTTCCGGGAAAGACACAAAAATCTGTCGTTACGAGGCTTATTTTTAACAACGAGCCGGCGACATCACACCGCCAGACGATTAAGAACCTCCGATTTTGAAAAAGGGCCTCCGAATTTGAAGGAAGCAAGCAACATCTCGGGACTTTGCAATGAGTCCAGGAACGTGGCATGGACAACTGAAGAGCTCCACCTAAGAGCTCCCTTAAGGCAAATGATCGTTTGGGGTAAGCGATACATGATTCAATGAGCCATAAAATTCATTGGTGGATGATGGTGCAGCTCGGATCTCTCATTGAACACAGAGAAGTCGGTCTCCTTCAAGAATTGGGACCGTGAAACGCGCGCATCTGCTGCGTGCTACTGCTCAGGCTCGCACCCACTGAACATCGGGCCCAAAAAAAAAGCACGCGGTGTGTGGAGCAGCTGCGCAGTTCACTGTTCTTCGGCTACGCCAGATCACGCATGGGAAAACTGCAGAACCTCTGGAAAAGGAGTCGTGACCCGAGGAATGGGTGATCATTTAATGGTACGAAATCTGAGATTTATTGACACTGCGACTTAAGCCGCCAACCATCTCTTTTTTCTTGAAGAAGATTTGAGACTTGTGGCATATCGCAGTTTACGTTGGCAAGGATCAAAATTCTTGACGCGCAGTAATTCGTGTCGCGAGAAGCGTCAAGCACCAACCTGGGCGAATTTCCTGTTACAATGTGTGGCTGCGGGTTTGACCCTGTACGATGGCCATTCCGAAAAACCTTTTGGCATGAACAGTTGCTCCCGAAAATTCCGACTCAAGTTTGCGATGCATAAATGATTTTATATAAAAGCGCCTCATTTCTCCTGTTCAAAATCATCAAACAAACCCCACAATCTTCCCCAAAAACAAACCCACTACTTCCATAACTTCCCTCGAAAATGTGTTCCTTCATCGCCATCGTCGCCGTCCTCACGAGCGCCCTGCTCGCATCCGCCCAAGTGGTGCCTCAAGGCCAAGCAGCGCCTAAAGCCCAAGCGGCGGCGGCTCAAGCCTGCTGGAGATGCCCGTCCGATCAAGGACAGTTCAAGTTCCAACAACAGGCTGGAAGCGACCCACTCCACTGCCAATTCTTGAAGGACGGAATGGCTTATTATTGCGATTATAAAGTGGTACGCAACGATTCGCCGTATTCGTACCACTGCATGTGTATTGATGGCCTTGACTAGGCTGACGGCACGTTGACCTACAATGTCAACGACGCTTTCTGCCCTGCCAGTGCGATTCCTTGTTAAATAATCCACGCGACGCGCGTATGCGCTTCTGGTCCGAAGTTGGTGAGTACTTAGCGTGTCGCTTGCCTAAAATTTTCTGACTGACGAATCTGCGGTTACTTTAGATTGCTATACTTTGGATCTTTGAAGTTTCATATCAATATTAATTCAACCACATGCGGACCTCAAATACCCTCGCATTGTCTCTCGTCAATCATACAGCTAGAAACGGACTGCAGATATGTATATCCCTTATGTATTTAACAAGCAGGATACTTCGGAAATATGTATATGATGTTTTCTAGATTCCGACGATGTGGCGATCTACCAATGTGATGCTAGATTTATTGTGATTCAAGGCAAGTATGGGATAGGAGCATGATTTATTAATTGCAAGTCCATTTGCCCGGCTCCTCTCAAAGACATTAAGGTCCTATTAACGGTGCCCTGCACCCACATAAATCCGACTTGCGCTGCGATCACAACAGCTGATGTGCAGACGATAGATCGAGTCCTCATGGCACATCACGGGCGTTCTTCAGCCCCACTACTTAAATCTCAGCCACAGGCATGTAAGATCTGGGTGAGATCTATCCTGCCGAGATACGTGGAGACAACGAGGGGCTAGCATTACGGAGAGAGAAATTCTAGGGGAATGAAACAGACCAGAAAGCTCGGGCCGTTCAGAATACCTCCCCCCACGATATATATACGAGCACCAAGTCTGCAAGGACTCGTCGCCAAATATTGACCCCCTACTACCACTTCTGATTTGATTCCAGTTTTACCTTCGAGTTCACGAACCCTGTCATGGCGAACCCTCTCAACATAGCGCTCATTAGCCAGAATGTATGGCCTGTCGCGTTGAAACCGAGTGGTCTTTCCAAGGATCCCACATCCCCGGTAATTTGTTTCGCAGTGAGAGCTGTGTCGAGTTGCTGAATTCAATTTCTTAGCCTGTGCTGAAGTACCATTTTGTTACCGCATTGTCAGAGGGATATCAAAAACATTTCGAGTTTGCGAGGGACGAATGGAGGAAATACACTTATTTAGAATTCAGCGAAACGAGATACCCCAGCAACTCCGACATCCTAATCACCTGTAAAGATGAAGGCGGTGCGAAGAGCAACGTAGGCAAACTACAGTCCGGCAAAGCAACGAAGATGACTTTTGGGCTTTACGGCTGCACCCAGACTACCTTCCTTCACGAATTCGGACATGCTTTAGGTTTCCAGCACGAGCACCAGCGCCCCGGTAGGGAATCTTCCGGAATCCACTTTTGCGATAAGCCACATAGTAAGTCCTGGACGGAGAACCGCTTCAATCTGGTCGACCCAAGGACACTTGCAGCCGCAAGTCTTCTGTTGGACAAGGACTCGATCATGATGCAAGTGCTTCTTTTCCTCCAACATCGCCCAATTTTCTGACGTGTGATTGCTCTCAAGATACCCCATAAAATCGGCGGATATTCAGCGAAACGAGAAACTATCTGCAACGGACAAGGCCTTCACGATGCTAATGTATCCAGGCCGTACACCGGACGATATGACGATCAATCAGGCCTTGAATACTGCCGGTATTCATGTTCCAACAGACGACACTGACTCCGAGGAGCGTAAAAAAGGACAGATTGCAATTGCCATCAAGGGCTACATTGACAATGAGGACTATGAGAGCGCCAGAAAAGAGTTCATCCGGTATAATAAAAAGGTCTTGAGGCAGCTCAAAGGCAAGCCATATTTCAATCATTCATGACAGTCCGTTGACGTTTGTACTACGCAGCCATTTACATCAAGCACCTGAAGGACAAGAGGGACACGGAGAGTAAGAAGGGTGCGAAGAGTAAGAAGAAGTCAGATGTGAGAACTGAGGGCGATTTCGAGGATGATTTCGAGGATTTCCTGAGTACGGTGATTAAGGAAGCGGTTGAATGGGTTGCTAACAACCCGAGTGAAGGCAACGATAACCCGGAGAGTGAGGAGAAGTAAGCCCTAGGCGACGGGATCCCTGTATATTTGCATTTGTAATCCATATTGGCCATTGTTGCCTTGTTCTTTTCGCGTCCGTGCTCTTGTTAAACACGCGAGAGCTTCCCAGGTAAGACTGAAACAACTGTTTCGGGGTTGTTGAAAGACGTATTGACGCCTCGGAGGTTGGGCAGGGTTGCTTAAAAAAGAGTCATGGAGGGGGATGGAGTAGCAGTGAGATTGGGTCTCCATCGATGAAGTGACAGCCTGAAAGTTGGGATCGCAGAAACGGCAAGTCAAGAATGCCTCACAAGGCAGAAAGGTGGGTCGGGCTTTAGCCATGCCGGACAAGCCGGGATTAACATGAACAATTTGTTTGTAACGATGTGCCAACCGTACTCCCAAAGGTGTTGAACGTTGGGGGGTTGAAGAGAGATGTGCTTTTTGGCGAGGTCCGTATTGAAGACGTTGGTCGTTGACCAGACCCCACTTTACTGAAAACCCATTATTGAGACGGTATAGACCAGAAGCGAAAACGAAAATATCTTCCTGCAAGAGATAACGAAATATTACTCCGGATTTTCGTTTCCGATTCCGGCCATTATTAAATTTAAGATTATTATGCTTACTGTATTTATCTGTATTTACTGGATCCTTCTGTCACACATGCAATGTCAACCACCGTCACAGCTCTCTTTACCCCCACCATTGCCCATGCGCGTACCTGATCACCCCACGCTTTCTTCCTGCCCCTCCCCTCATTGAAATATGTGGCCTGATCTCGATGGTCACGCCTCCAGATGCAAGCCAGCAACACCGACTATGGATTTGAGAATGAGGCGGTGGCAGAAACCAAGTGGCGCAGGATTTCGCAGGGGATGTGATACGCCCATGAGGAACAGGTGAGCCCAATGGCCGCAATCTGAACCTGACACCAAAGTTAATCCAGCTCCCGCATGGCAAGTCAGGACAACAACGAGGTAGGGGACCCCGCGATGCCGCTGCTGACTTGGTGAACCACAGGACGGCAGGACCAGCCCAATGCCTACGTAGCGAACCACACGATGACACGACCAGCCCAACGCATATGTGGCGAAATCACAACCGCCCATGACAGCAGGACCAGCACAGCGACAGGGTAATGAACTCCACGACGGTGGTACCATGACGCGGATAATGATGCGCACAACGGTAGGCGCAGCGGCGGCAGTATCAACTCGTTGCCAATGCTGCCACCATGGTGATGAGTGACTCATCGACAGGACCAGCCCACTGCCAACACAGTAAGCCCCAAAGCGGCAGGATCAGCCAGGGATCGGCTCCCAACGTCTTGTAAACACGAGACGAGCCCAGCGACGGCGTGAGGGACACCATGCCCAGCAGATGAGCCACATTCCGACCAGGCAAGAGCGATGAGGGCAAAGTAGATTAATGCACTTAGTAATAGCATACCCGAAATGTAGATTTAACCCGCTGTATTCTTATGAATACATATAATATTTATGCAACACTGAAAAATGCAAAGGTACTTGAATGGGAGACTCAGAGGGCAGGGCAGCCTTGGGATGGTGCGGATTTCTATGTGTCACTTGGTTAAGTCATGCGTTATGAGCCCCAGAAATCTTGTAAGTATGCCTTACCTTGGCTACATACAACGGCCGCTCATAAAAATAATGTCAAGGGAAGCTAACATATCTTGTGTTTACGTCCCTCAACTTTTTGGACATTCAAGCTTCTTCCCCCATTGTTTTAGGCCTGAAACAAGAAATATTGTATTGCTTGTAATTGTTTGCCTATTAAAGAACTCATTTAATTACAGAATGCAGCCGGCGCTCCGGCGAGATAACGGACTGGCATCTGACGTTATGTTGTGTACGCCGGATTTTCGTTTTCGCTTCTGGTACATACTCTTATTGAGAGCAGGTGCAGCGAAGAAGTGTAATCAAATGAACCTCTCAGTTCCTCTTAAACTCCGGTCCCTCTCCCTAAGCCTCTGCCACTGACTCCTCTGTGACCTCTCTCATGCTCCTGCCATCGGGCCTCCCAGACAAAACTTGCGATGAAATGACAATTCAGAGTGATTGGATTTGACGTCTCCAGGATCCCATATGTGTTGGGTATCACTTTTCGGTGCTCAAGTCGAACGAAAGTGGCGGGAACAAGGTTGGACGTGATGGATGAGGCAATGGAGCCTTGACATTCAACAACTATCAACATGTACACATGGTGATGTCACGCAGCTCACCGTTGAAACTTGACAAGAAAGTATTCCGCACTTCAGTCGGAACACGTCCTTTGGGACATCCGATGGCAGCAAGTTTAGCTGGGCATGCTTTAATTTCACTTACTGGACTCTGGTCACCAAAACCTAAGGACTAGCATGGTTTAGGTAATATCGCGGAAATTTCCGTACTTTAGTTACCGGTAACATTCGGTACGAAACCGTGGAATTTCCACCAATGACGCCTAGGCTTTGTGTGGTTGCAGAGGCGATATGGGCATGGGATAGCCAAAGTCAGGGATCGGGCACGGCGCGCACCCGATTCCGACGTATTTGCACTCGAGGTATGGCTATGACATCACTTTCTCACCTTTGGGGACCAAAATCCGGTCCATTCGGAGTCCGAATGGACCGGATTTTGGTCCCCGAACGTGGGAATACATGTAAATGATGCGTAGTACAGTATACTAAAAGGAAGTGGGTGGGAGGGTGACGATGAAATATATCGTATGACTAAATAAATGGAATGAGAAGTCAAGACGAGAGCCTTCAATGAATCAAGTAGGAATCATACCTGGTTGAGGAACGAGATGTCAAGACGAGAGCCTTAAGGAAAGGGGAGTCTCATGATCTCAATCCTCAACCAAGGGGGGATGATCCTAAAATAGATTAGTCCTAGTGGGCTCAGTGTATCCAAGCATGGATCAGGTGAGTGGACTGTCGGTTTGAGCAGCGGCTCTAAGTCTCATGTCAGCGGACACGAGGACTGTGCGTGTGCGTGTGCAGTTGAGCCTTGGTCGGCTTACATTGAACTTGAGTAAACACTTTGTTTAAACTCGACCAATGACGCCTAGGCTTTGTGTGGTTGCAGTGGCAATATGGGCATGGGATAGCCAAAGTCAGGGATCGGGCGCGGCATGCACCCGATTCCGACGTATTTGCACTTGAGGTATGGCTATAGTCCTATATAAGAAAAAAAATAAAGAAAAAGGTAGTTAGGGTTGTGATGAGGTCGTGGAGTGAGTGATGTGAGGAGCGAGGGCAAAAAGGAGGGTACATGCGTAGTGGGGAGACGTCCATGTCGTAGGTAGTGGTGGATTATAAAGTCATTGTGGAGGAGAAAAGTCTGTATGGAGGGAGAAAAGTCTGTAAGTAAATATGAAGAAAGTCTGTAAGTTATTCAGGAATCCAAGGTGTGGATGTATGAGGATGCAGAGTGTGCAGTTTGGCCGAATAGTAACACCTGAATGAGGACAGGGTTTTTTCGGATGTAAATCTTGAAGGCGTCTGAAGCCCATCTACCAATGGCTTGTATGATTGAGGGTGGGACGCCGTTTTCAGCAAGGGACGTTGCGCCGCCGGCTCTGAGGGATTGACCGGCAGTGTCTGAGCTGAAGAATCGTCGTAAGCATTTGATGAAGAAGGACCTCGTGGGGATGGTGCCTTTGCTGGTCAACCATAGGGGGGGGCTGAGAGGGAACTTTTTGTCGCATGCTCGGAGGTAAGCGAGGAAGCGTTTGTGAGGGTCAAATATGTGGGGATTCTTTCGTATTATGACAATGTTTCCCTCAAAGAACCTGTCAGCCTTATGGCCAGGCAGGAACAGTTGAAAGGAATCGTCGGAGATGTGGATGGAATTGCGTTTGGTGACTTTTCGGGGGTCACGGAGTTCAGGGTCATCTGGATACATCATTTCCCCGAGGCAGAAGAGTGTGAAGAAGCCTGTTAGCAGTTGTGCCAGGAAGAGTTGGTCGTCGTAATCAGAGGAATCTGTTAAGGCATTGACAACTGTCTCTAGGTCGCCTAATGTTAGGGCGCGTTTGTGAGAGGTTGGGGTAGCTAATAAGCACCTGCAACCCTGCAATGTACGGTGTACCAGGGCAGAGTTGCGAGCGGAATGGATTTGGGGGAAGTATGGTTTGAGTTGTTGGCAGATTCCAGATAGGTAAGTAGCAACGGAGTTGGGTTTGATGTGGTGGCACATGTAGACTGTGAATAAGCTAAGGGTGTCGGGGGTGGGGTCCAGCGGGAAATCATGTAGTTTGATGAAGTTGAGATAGGAGTTAAGAGCGGAACCATAGTTCTTCCATGTTGAGTTGTCAATGGCCTGACCGAGGGCGATTGCTCATTCCCGGAGAAGCCGCTCACGTGTCCAGGCTTGCCTAAGCGGTTGCCTGGCACGTATGGGGGATGTGATCATTTTTTGGATGCCCCCAGCGGCAATTGAGGGGGTAAGAAAGGTGCGATGATGATGTTCGGGGCATAGTGACGGGCGAGTGGGAAGTTGTTCCGTGAAATTGCATCAGCTATGCAGTTCAATTCTCCCGGGATGTGGACAACCCGAAGGTGTATGTTGGTGGTTATGCAGATGTCAGCTGCATCAATTAAGATAGGGTTGTAGTGGGGGAGGCATCGTAGTGTGTTGAAGATCGCAACAGTGTTGTCGTTGTCAGTGTAGATGAGGATCTTCATAGTTGGGGGCACACCTAAGAAGTCTGTGGCATGGTGGATGGCTGAGAGAATGCATAAGGCTTCATAATAGAAAATGTGCTCTTCGGTGGTGGACTCTGGCACAGGTGAGTAGTAACCGACGCATTTGTCAGGCCACCAAAAACCCATGCCTTGAAGACACGCATCACAGTAAAGGGTGACATCAGCAGCAGAGGGGTCCCATTGGATTTGGTGGAGTAACCTTATCCCATCATCGCGTTCAAGGTGGCTGACTGCCCATTCCAGGTCAGCACGGACAGCATTGTTAATTCGGATGTATTTGTTGGGGGCAGATTTGCCACTGATCTTGGCGTAAAAGTTGTTGAGCACCGGTCTGAGGAAGGGGAAGACATTTAGACTCCAGTTAATCCATCCAGCTAGTCTTTGCCATTCACGGAGCGTGAATTTGCGCTTGGTTGCAATGAAGTCACGAATCGCGGTAATGAGCTCAGCGAGGGCATTGGGTGGCATGGTCATGGATAGGGAATTGGCATCAACCTCAATTCCTATGATGGTCAGGGATGGTCCAAAGAGTTGCTTACTCTCTTTGTGGGGTAGATTAATTTCGTCCCAAAGCTGTAGGAGCTTGACTTGGTTTGACGGCATGAATTTGCGATAGGGTGGATAGAAGGCTAAGTTGTTTGCATCGTCTGGACCAAACGAATCATCTGAGTACGTACCCAGGAGTTCGATGTTCCATTTCTTTTTGGCAATCCAGGACACTAGCGCCATAAAGGCGATCCAATTGCAACCAGATCCGCGGCCACCAAAGGCGTTATTTCTGTCGACATGTAAGTCATCGCCTACGCGATTGACCTGTTTTATCTGCCAGTATGGGTGGACGGGGAGGAGGCGATATGCTTCGGTGACGTCTGATTTGAATAAGATACAGGGTGAGTCAGGCATTTGTTCGTGCATGGATAGGAGGAATTCGCCTATGTGTTGCAAGTTGTCGAGGGGATAGCCAATGATGTCCTCGCGAGGGATCATGCTGTTGAGTGAGAACTTTCCTGCACTTTGGTCGGTTACCATTCGTAAGTCGGGGGAATTCTGTGTCTTTGGTACAGCAAAGATGGGCATGCAGTACATCCCTGGCAGAAGTTCAGTTCCAAATGGTTGGGAGAAACATCCCTTGAAGACTTCATGGTCCCGTTGATCCCTTAAGAATTGTGCTTCGCGTTCGTCGGTTGGCTCGGGTAAGGAAAGATCAAGCATGTCAGGGTATTCCCCAAAGTGGGTATCAGCCCAAGGCCAGAAACCCTCTCTGAGGCCTCGGCATACAGATTTGACGAAGGCTTGGTTTGGATGGGATTCAAGTAGTCCTTCGAACCAGTCAATGAAAATTGGGGTGACAATATTGAAGAGGTGAGGGTTTTCTTTTATGGTTTTGGTGACTATCGGGTTGGCTAGTTCTGAAGCAGGAATAGGTGGTAATGGCGAGGCGGTTTCGGTCCAGTCAGCGGAAGAGTGTGAGAAGTGGGAGCCCCCTTCCCAAATGTTGTATCTGAGATATTTGGGACAAAGCTCATGCGCTAGCTCCCTCCTTGCTATCGCATTGTTCCTTTCCGTGGCCAAGGCATTTACATTTCTTGCAAGTGTGTTTGAAGCGACAGTCGTCGGCTGAGTTTCTGCATCCGTTGATGGAGTTGAAACAGTTGCATATCTCAGTTTTGTTTGTTTTAATGGCAGCCCACTTTGTAGATGTTCTGGGGTAATCGGATTCGACCCCATCAGGCATGACAATGGCAGAGTAGAGCTGGGAGAAACAGTGGGTGTCAGTGAGTAGGGTGCTCTGCCCACCCCCGACCTCAATGCGGATTGCGATATCATAGAGGATGATCCTGCGGTGAGAGGAGGAGATTTTAGCAGAGAAGTGACCTTTGATGTATTCCCCATATTCTCTGAGTTCATTTTCCCAGTGGGGGAAAGCAAATTTGGTCGCTTTGATGGTGGCATTCCAGGCGCTTGTCCATTCGCCACTCGTTTGGACCCTCTTGGAAGGCTCTGTTCGACCAAGGGAGATTTCAGTTGTTCCCACGCATCCAGTGTTCTCTTTAGGAGCGGAAATATGGTGCAGTGATGAGAACACTGTGTCAAGGTTGACAGCTTGTCCCTTGATGATGTTATCCCACTCAGAGCTGGGGAAACCAAGTGGTGCTGTTTGTGAGTTTTGGATCCATTGTTTGATGACTTTGTAATCACGAGCGAAGAGTGTGAGGAGTCGGCGGGATTCCTCGCAATCCTTGTTTCCGGTTTGTCTAGCATCCTCTTCATGTTCGAACCAGGGCATTTCTGACTCGAAAACTCTATGCTTCTTGTTGGAAGGCTCGTCGTTGTCACCATCTGGATCAGTGTGTCCTGGTGAGAGATCTCGCTTAGGTTTGTTTGATTCACAGCTGATCTGGGAGATGAGTTCGTCAATCGCATTGTCTCAGTCAGGGTCCCCTGCAGGGTCAGGTAGGACAATAGGGTTGGATTGTAATCCGATAGCAGCATGTTCTCCTCGCCTAGTCACTGAAGAAGCAAGGGCTTCGACTTCATTGAGTGTTTTTGAATAGTACTCAACAGAGGCGTCCTTGGCCTCCTCGGTTCTAGCAGGGTTGAAGTCGAGGATTGAGATGATTTGGGAGAGTGCTTTGAGCTTCGTGACTTTGTTTTGCCTGAAGTTCTCAACAACATCATCCATGTATTCGATACATTGATCCTCGGGGCTAGGTTGTTTATCCCCACCCGAATCGCCTGGATTGGAAGGTTCGCTCTGAGCCCGAGGGGATTCATTCCCTGGTGCCCCACGCCTGGTGTTCCGGCCATGTCTAGCCTCTGGAGCAATAGGGGTTCGTTCATCCCTATTCTCTCCAGCAGTGGGGGGTTCATGGCTTCGTTCAGCCCCAACCTCGCTAACAATGTTCACTGGTCCTTGGAGAGCCAGTTGACTTCCATGCGATCCCAGAGTGCTGGCTGATCCATTGCCTGGGACGGTAGATGCAAAAAGTCTTGCATGGTCTGCACCTTCACTCATAAGAGAAAGTTGAGGGACGATGAATACGTAGTATTGTTATAATGACGATGAAATATATTGTATGACTGGTTGAGGAACGAGATGTCAAGACGAGAGCCTTCAATGAATCAAGTAGGAATCATACCTGGTTGAGGAACGAGATGTCAAGACGAGAGCCTTAAGGAAAGGGGAGTCTCATGATCTCAGTCCTCAACCAAGGGGGGATGATTCTAAAATAGATTAGTCCTAGTGGGCTCAGTGTATCCAAGCGTGGATCAGGTGAGTGGACTGTCGGTTTGAGCAGCGGCTCTAAGTCTCATGTCAGTGGACACGAGGACTGTGGGTGTGCGCGTGCAGTTGAGCCTTGGTCGGCTTACATTGGACTTGAGTAAACACTTTGTTTAAACTCAATAAATTCCACGGTTTTCCGGAACTGCCAAGCCGCTAAATGAGTTTAATAGGGTTACAAAGCGTGACTAGTTAAAATAAATAACTGTATACAAATTTATTAATGATCAAGATGCATTTCATCATTTCACCTATGCTTGCATGATATTTGAAAAAAATTCAAGGTTATATTGACTCCAAATACTGTGCCATTTCGATCAATTCGGCAGGCCATGTTACGCGTTACATGCCTGCCGAAATTTTGATTTCAGCAGGTGGGGGAGATGACCGTTACATAGATTTTTTTTCAGCAGCTAGGAGAATGTTATATGTAATCTGTTACAAATCGCAGGGTTTACAATTTTTTTCTTTCAAAGCGCTACACAATTAGTAGAGACTAGAGAATTTTTTTTACGATTTTTTGGTGATTTTCAAAGCTTTTTTTACATTTTTTTAACGCATTCGGCACTTGGCTCAAACGACTGTTACCTCCGTTACATTTCGGCAATTTTGGAGGTGCCGTTACGCGTTACTGACGAATTGATCGAAATGGCACAGTACTGCAGAGAATAAAACCAAATTTATTGGCATTTTTCTACCTGCTGTACATTGAAATCAGGCTCTGTTTCATGGGATTTGAGTTTTTGGCTTGAGGGATCAGCCAGGTTTGCACGAAGTTTGGGGCCTAGGCCTAATTACAATAATGAAAATAAGAGTAAAATATGTCTAAATGACAATTAAGAGTATATTGTTCCTCCAGAACAGAAAAAAAGTATAAATTACAGAGTGACATTATGATATTTGAGCTGTGAAGTCAGAACGGCATAAAAGGCTCGGTTGTACCGGTAACCGCAGTAACCGTACCGTACCGTACCATATTTGGTAAAACCGTGGTTTTTTTACCGGTCGTTACCATGCTAGTCCCTACCAAAACCGCTCAAAAGCCATGGACCCCAAGTGAGCGGTTCACATTTCACAAAGAGGCGCACATTTGGCACACATGTGGGCCGCTTCGGGTTCTTTGCTTGAAAATTGAAGGCTTCCTTAGGTTTTTCTTCTACTACCAAGTTGAACTTGCGTCTCTAGCTGTGCTGCGCAGCGTCACCATGGCTCATTAAACACCAACAGCGGGTAAGATTTCCCGCACTGTCTCTAGTCCAACTCACTCATTGACAAGCAGAATTCTATTCTTGTTTGATTGGTATACGGACGATGGTGAGTCGCCGTACAGCTTCCGGAACCGATGCCCAGGAAAGACACAAAAATCTATCGTTACGATGCTTATTTTTAACAAGGAGCCGGCGACATCATACCGCCAGATGATTAACATATGACTTATGTATTTAACCAGCAGAATACTTGGGAATTATGTATACGATGTTCTCTAAACTCTGACTTTGATGTGGTGGTCCACCGCTGCAATGCTAGACTATTTGCCATTCAAGGCAAGTGTGGGGTAGGAGCATGATTTACTAATTGCAAGTCCGAAGCCCGTCATAAGAAAATTTCCCTCCAAATCTCTTCTCATCGACGACACGCCAAATCTTTCCCCCTTGCTCCTCCCACCTCAGGCTTCGTAATGACTGGGAGCGGCTCAATACCTTGCAGATCGCTCCCATTCGTGGAGCCGATCAACTTGGGCTTGCTTCAGCTCTTCAAGTTTATCCATAAGATATTACCCGTTCTATACCATGGTCAGGAAAGGCGCTGAATAAGCCATGCATTGTTCACAGATACCGTAGAAAGATTACGGTGCTTCTCTTCTGGGAGAGTCCCATATTGCCGATGAACAGGCATCTTCTCCAAGACGAGAGCTGCAGCTTTGGCAAATTGCACCAGTGTTTGTGGTAGGTTTGTGATGTCACGTGCGTGACATCATGACATCATGATCACCACTTCGATCCCGGTGACATTCATTCTCCTTTATACCACACTTCATCATGTCCAAGGACCATGTACGGTTGTTGAGACTGCAGGCAATTGGAACGTCGCTTCCTCGTTCCCAGGCCAGTGACGAAGGTACCGACCGATCGTTCGGGATAATCAGGCAAGAATTAGACGCCCTGGCTTTGAAAGTCAGTATCGCCTCTGAGGTTAGAGACGAGCTGGAGAGAAAAGGTGCGCTGGGATCCTAATATCATCGTGCGAGACAATTTCCCTTCCTAATTGCATGTCTTAGTTACCTCACAAGGAGATGAATTGCGTACGCTTCGCCAGGCTCTCGAAGAGAGCAACGCTAGATGCCATGAACTTGAAGACGAAGCCAACAGTTTGAGAGCTCAGCTCAATCGCGGGCTACATCCGACAGAAGAAAGCAATACTGACAGCGAGCTAGGTGATGCAAGGCCTGTGGATCCCCTCGTCAACGACTCCAGTCCATTGCCAACCACGTCAGAGTCGCCAGAAAATCTAAACATCACGAATTTCACTCCTGAATGGAATCGTGGGGGTACAGACTGGTCTATAGCACTCAACCCCAATGTCAAGCACGTACTTGACATAACCTTGGTTAGAACATTCAACTACGAAAGGTGATCCATCCCAACATTTTTGAAGGTGTCTCTTACCGTTGACGATTTGTGTTTCATCGCTTGTGATAGCCCGGTGCAGTGTGTTCGAATTTCTTCTGATATGAAATCCCTTGCATCGGTTTGTGGTAGAACGGTTCACATGTACGATGCTTTAACTGGTGTGGAGACGTGGTTTGTTACAAGACGTTCATGGTAGTTTCATCTTCTGATAAACTTTACATACAGGATAATAACCACGGATCATGTCGTTAAAGTAGTATGTTTTAGCCCAGACGGTAGTATGTTGGCAGTTGGGGGCCAAAAAGAGAAACTCGATGTGCGCCTTCTCCTTCACTTGCAATACCAGGGAAAATAACCATCAAGCTACATAGGTCATAGTAACCGCTACAGGGAAAGTCATTTACACCTTTGGTGAAAACATAATGAAAACCTCATCACTATGTTTCTCGACGGATGGGAAACTGCTTGTGGCAGGGTGTTATAACAACACTGCGCGAATTTGGACCTTGGAGAATGGAGCATGCCAAAATATCCATTCAACATCTGGGTCTACTCTCTCGATCGCTTTTTTACCGCAGGCTTTGGTAGCTCTGGGGCGCAGAAACGGATCTATAGAAATATGGAAAATCCAAAAAAAAAGCGCAAGGTTGATGGAGACGATTATGGGGGATAATCATGTAGTGAAGAGTCTTGCGTTTGTCCAACTCGCCGGGAAAGCGTTGGTGATTGCAAGTGAAGATGCATCGCTGAAGTACTTGGACGTCAGTCCATTGCTTGATACTGAAAAGGCTCTGGCAAATCACAGAAAAATGGCGGGAGGAGAACCACTTATTCAATGCACGACGAGACTTACTGGGGACAAGGTTTGTATGTACCCTTCATACATATTGCCCCTCCTGATGACCGAGGCAATCATCCAGGGAGGCGTTACGTCTCTCGCTGTCTCACCCGACAAAAAATGGGTTGTCTCAGGCTCCAGTGACCATTGCATCCGATTCTATGACTTGGAGGCGGCAACTTTACACAGCGTGATACAAGGGCACAACGACTCCGTCACCTCTGTTGATCTCAGTCAAACGGGGAAAATTCTTGTGACAGCTGGGAAGGATGGCAAAGTACAGATGTGTACGTTTTCAAATTTTAGTTCGAAGTTTAATGCTTCCCAACTTGCTCTTCCATATCAGGGGCTTATGAGTAATGCAGCAAGTGAACTGGGATTTTCCTCATGTTTCCACCGATATCATGGTATCTGCCAACACTCCTTGGAATATTATAGATATTTTCTTACACTCATTTTGCAGATACTTTTTCGATCGTTCTCGCCTTTATCCAAAATTATCTATGATCCGCCGTCCTCACGCTAGTTTCAGGAATATTCTGCCAGTACCACGGAGTCCTCGATATCATTGTTACCACCTTTCTCCGATTTTTGAGAGGTTGACTGTCCTTGAGATTCACCCTGGCGCACGTTGTTTCGTAGAAATGTATAAGCTCCTCGCTTTCATTCGGGTTGTCTCCAGCGCCAAACTATATAAAAAGTCGACTCGGGATCGGCTTATACTACATAGAACATGGAACAACGTCTAGGAAGGCTGCCTTACATTGCGGGTCCGAGAGTTAGTCCGATATCTGGAAATACTATATGCGACTCAATTCAGTAAATACACTTATGACGGAGTAAAAGCACTCACATACCTCGCGTATACGGTCTCTCAACATGCAGTTATCCTTGATCTTGGGAGTTTGCCGTAGAAACCCTCTAACAAATGACGAATCTCTGTGGGCGTGTATCAGAAAGCAAAGTACAAAAAATATCAATAAACACGATCCCTGAACGTAGAAAGACCACCGGAGAGGGCGAAGGAGAAACAGAACAATGTCGAGTAGCCGTAGGCGGTAGTAGGAGGACATAGGAAGAGAGTGCGTGGAAAGCGGCGCCACCAATGCCGTAGCTCGAGGGCTGAAGTTTCCCCATCCGTGGAATGGCGTTGTTTGCACCATATAGGAAAATTTTAAGAGACCCACAGTCCAGTTCGTCTGTAGAGATAGATCGCTGTTTCCGTCACTTGGCACAGGTGATGAGCAAGAGTGTTGCCTACTTGTGAGATGGACAACGGTTGCGATTCACGAATTAAAAAGACACGGCAAAGCCGCTGCTAGAGGGTCGACCAATGTTAAACGGATCTCTGATGACGAGCCTCAGCTTCAGAACATCTCTCGAAAGCTGTACCATGGGCTGAGGCCTCTTGAATTCGTATTCAGGGGGCAAACTCAGTCGAGTTCATTGAACGAATGCTCTGCGGAAGAAAAGTCAGCGTTAGGTCAGCGAAGGAGTAAATACCAACATGTACATCGAACATACCAGAAGCAACCCTTTGTCGCCTTTCAACAACCCTCCTTTGATCTCAGTACTTGAACGTTGCGGTTTGGTTGTTGTCATTGACTCTGGAGTTCAGAATTGGTCTCGGGAAGGCACCCTTACTATTCAGTGACGCTTCTTGTGCAGGGGATGTCTTAATTGCCCCTATGCTTCGTTGCATAGAGCCTACACCAGAAAAGTGAAGTCCAGACTCCAGCTGTGGTTTCGGCGAAGCTTTGTCACAAGTTTGTGACCACAGGATGTGACGAATCTGACGTTGATTGTAACGCCTCTTGTTTTGTGCATTCTTTTACGATTCATGTTGAAAGCCTCGGAGAGTTTGAGTTGCTGAAAACGTTCTCTTCACAGAAACGAAATCGACACCGGCGAGCTCTTGCAAAGTTCAAGGCTTCGTCGCCATTGGTGAGTTTTCTCTATCTTACCTGATTGTTCTCATTTCGTTCGAAGTTCCTTCTAAGTTCTAATATAGTCTTCATTCCGCTCCTCGTTACAAAAGTACGCCCAAGCAGAGGTTGGTCAGTTTCCGAGCTCTCTTGGTACTTCCAGTCATCCTCAATACAGCAGCCTATACCAACACGACGGCCTCCACCTGCTATCGTTGCCGTCAAACTGATGCTTGGACTTCACTCCAATCTATCGCCTTTTCCTCCAGCTGTCCCTATCTTCTTTTGAGTCAATCTGGATTTTAGCTCGACTCAACCATCAACGGACCCGTCCACCTTCCATTCTCCCACATCGGACACACAAGGATTCTTCGTCTTCGAACGCTAGGAACTACCGCTGGGTGAATACTTCCTATTGTGCATTTGGGTCCCATTGGACGACGTAGCTGGGTGTATCGTTGGAAAGACCTTCCAGTAAAGTAAGTCGTCTGGCAAGACCTTGAGTACATTGCGGCTAACGTACTTTTCTTTTCAATAGTCAACCTATCCCGGTAGATCCCGCCAGAGTCACTCGAGTCCTATACGACACGGATCACCATCAGCTCTATATCACAGACGCGAACATCCATCTTCATCTTCATCAAACCACCTCTTGACACAAGCTCGACTATCAATCACAACACGGCAACGCTCCCTATACGTCAATCGACGGCGCGGTCTCGTTTGTGCAAACACGGTCCGACATCGACAGTCGGCACCAGGGAAGCGGCCTAAGCCCACCGCATTGTGCACACAACATCCACCTATCTGACATCCCTCACAGCACAATTTGCTGGGACTTGGAAAGTCTGTCCTCATGATCTGGCACCTTTCCTCGACCAGCTCCTATGGTCGGCGTTGAACTCCCCAATAGAGTTTCGGGGGTCAATCAGATGTGTGGAACATCAGCTGTTCATGTCCAGTACGCGCAAAGCCAGCGTCGTTGAAAGACGGCTCAGACTTGAAAATACTAGCCAAGAGCATCGGATACTGTGCCTGTACTGAAGGGGGGTTAGATTGCGTGAAATACAAAAATAATAATTGTTCTTAGTGACGAGACGGGGTTCAAGTAGCAAAAGGTGAAAACGACAGAGCTGAGAGTGTCCGGGACGACAGAGACGAGATTTCGAAGTCATGGAGGGAGTTACGAAGTATGTGGAGTGAATCGGGCGGAGGACGATATACGTATGCGTATCACGAAAGTAACGAGACTCGACAGCGTAAGCACGGAGGGAGTAACGAAACATGCAGAGTAAATGAAAAAGAGCACGAGCTGCCACTGAACCAGGCCAATTTCTAAGCGACATTTCGACCTGATCGACTTCTTGGTTGACAATGGAATCAGTGTCATTTGCCTCGGTCAAGAAATTCGAGGTCGATCTCGGAGTTGATCGCAAATAAATGAAAGCAAGCCCCATTGTGCTGGCTGGAATTTCCCCTTCCCCTTTCACGCAGAGCTGATTATCTGGCGTGTATCCTCTATAATCATTTTCATTATCCCGTGCACTTTTGTGACTCAAGCTATGGCAGCGGCTTTGGGGATGCATACCATCGCCGAAATGAATATGTTCTTGTGTTTATTTCAATGGCATTGTGATCTATGTTGTCGCACGGATCGCCCTCTTTGTCGAAGCTTTAACCGCCCTGAGGCATCTTCCCCGAGGGCATACGCTGTAGTCGAGTGGACTGCCCTCTTACTCCATATGTGACCAAATTACGACCTGGACCCCAGATTATCCAATTTTTACGTGTGGGGAGGGTTTCCGTACGATGCTCCCATTTACCGTTCATTGACTTATTACTGCCTTGACCTATGACCCGTACTACGCTTCGATTGGCATTTTTTGTTTGGCAGATACTTAAAATTTTACTGGTCGGAGTAAGCTACGTACGCCATTCAGGTACTGTAAATTGAACACAACGTTACACAGGTTACCGGTTACCACTCGACGATAAGCGAAGCATCGCTCCACTCTCTTTGTCTGCACCGCTCGTGCATACGCATGATGCGGCTGGGTTCTGGAGTCGCTTGAAAGTAGAAACTATGGGGAATTGGAAGGGCCACTTGGTGACGGGACTCATCAAGGTGGCTGAATATACCCGTACTGACATTTCGGTGTCGTATCCCCATACTTAGATCATTGTCGACATTGAACCGTTATTGAACCTTGGGGTTAGAACCTAGCTTTGTCATCAATTAGCAGTAGCACAGAGCGGATGGGCCATGATGATCAGAGAAACAGAGGAGATGTCTCCGATTTTCTCGGCCTCAACGGCAAGCAATAACATGCCGTAGCTTGAATACAAGATGCCATGGACCGAACAAAACATTCACCTCAGTCCAGGCAGCCCACTTGCGAATTTCAGACGCTCACTTGAACGGCCTAATATGTGTGTCCACTCCCAACCCCTCGTTCCCCTCTCCTCTCCCTCACTCTCACCTCTCCCCGTCAACCGCCCAACTCAACCACCGCCTCTCCCTCTATGCGAGTCTAGATAACGATGTGCTGGGCCTTCGGTCGTGTAGACGATGAGTGGATGGATAGTGCGATTGAACGAATGAGGGCATACAAACCCAGAACAGATGTGGCAAGAAGACAGTCCTTGAAGGGGCGAACATTGGGGTGGATGGTAGTAGGCTTAGAGGGAAAAAAGGGTTGATGGAGCGCCAGTCAGACTCTCCAACGAAAACGCGTATCGAATTTCAGTCCGCTATTCGATTGGGAGGAGGATGCGGACGCAACCCCCGGCTACATGTAACCCAATATAAGCATGGACGAAGTAGTGGGATAATACCAAACGAACCTTGTAGCCATTCTAAGAGTGTGTCGAGCAAGTTCCAGCCGTTAATGCCCTGTCAGTGCCGCCTCTCTCGTCCTCACGCGGCTGTGAGGCCCTGTTCGGGTAGTCTAAGCAGATTGTGAAGAGAATGAACCATTATTAACCTCCAGGCTCGTCATTGTTGTGAACTCTTGATGGTCTAGAGTAAAGGCGGTACGCCAAGTTCCATCTCATGAAAACCCGCCCGAAAATGATCATTATTCCGTGTGCGTGATCCACTGGTGAAGAGGAAGAGAGGTCGTGGAAAGGGGCACATCTAATGCCGTAGCTCCAGGGTGAATTTTCTCTATCCGAGGAATAGCATTGTTGGTACCATTTAAAAAAAGTTTCAGTGACTCACCATCCAGATTGAGTGTAGAGGTAGCTCCCTAATTAGTAACGGTGCACGAAGAAGACGTGACGACGGAAGGGGGGAGAGGTTTTCCGTTATTCGGTAAGTACAGGTGATGAGCAAAGGTGTCGACTACTCGGGAGATGAACAACGACTGCATGTTGGAAAGTCAAAGAGCTGGAATGCCATGGAGCGATCCACGAATCATAAGGACGCAGCAGAGCCGCCGCCAGAGCTCGAGGGTCGAACAACGTCGGACGGATCTCTGATGAAGAACCTCGGCTTCAGAACAGGGAATAATATCTTTCGGAGAATGCACCATGGGCTGAGGCCTCTTCAGTTCGTATTCGGCCTACATTCGATCCAATTCAGTTGAAGAAAGGTCAGCGAGGGGGCATTGAAGGTCAACACGGACGTCGAACACACCGGAAGCAACCGTCTCGGGAAGGCACGCCTTACTGTTCATCGATGCATCTTGTGCAGGGAGGATGTCTGAATGCCCCGTATGTTTCGTTGCAAAGAGCTTACACTAGAAAAAGTGGAGTCTTACTTGAGACGCGAAAAGAACGAAGCCTTGTTTCGGCGAAGTTGTATTACTGACCCACGTGACATAAATGGAAACTCCATGATCATTCCCATAACCTCGAGCTCGGTAACATTCATTCTCCTTTATACCACACCTCATCATGTCCAAGGACCACGTACGGTTGTTGAGACTTCAGGCCATTGGAACATCGCTTCCTCGTTCCCAGGCCAGTGACGAAAGTACGGACCAATCGTTTGGTGTAATCAGGCAAGAATTAGACGCCCTGGCTTTGAAAATGAGTATCGCCTCTGAGGTTAGAGACGAGCTGGAGAGAAAAGGTGCGCTGGGATCCTAATATCACCGTGCGAGGCAATTCACCTTCCTAATCGCATGTCTTAGTTGCCTCACAAGCAGATGAACTACGTACTCTTCACCAGGCTCTCGAAGTGAGCGGTGCTAGATGCTATGAACTTGAAGATGAGGTCAACAGTTTAAGAGCTCAGCTCGATCGCGGGCTAGATCCCACAGAAGAAAGCGATACTGACAGCGAGCCAGGTGATGCAAGGCCTGTGAATCCCCTCGTCAACGATTCCAGTCCATTGTCAACCACGTCAGAGTCGCCAGAAAATCTAAACATCACGAATTTTACTCCTGAATGGAAACGTGTGGGTACAGACTGGTCTATAGCACTCAACCCCAATGTCAAGCACGCACTTGACATAACCTTGGTCAGAACATTTAACCACGAAAGGTGATCCATTTTTGAAGGTGATTCTTACCGTTGACGATTTGTGTTTCATCGCTTGTAATAGCCCGGTGCAGTGTGTTCGGATTTCTTCTGATATGAAATCCCTTGCGGTAGCGTGTGGTAGAACAGTGCACATGTACGATGCTGTAACAGGTATAGAGACATGGTTGGTTTCATGACGTTCATGGTGATTCTATGATCTGATAAACCTTACATTCAGGACATTACCGACGGATAATGTGGTTCGAGTAATATGCTTCAGCCCAGACGGTAGTATGTTGGCAGTTGGGGGTCAAAAAGAGAAAGTCGATGTGCGCCTTCCCCCTCGCTTGCAGTACCGGGTAAAATAACCATCAAACTAGGTCATAGTAACCGCTACAGGGAAAGTTCACTACACCTTTAGTGGGAACAAAGCGAGGACTTCATCACTATGCTTCTCGACGGATGGGAAAATGCTTGTGGCAGGGTGTTATGACAACACCGCGCGAATTTGGACCTTGGAGAATGGAGCGTGCAAAATTATTTATGCAACATCCGGGTCTATTCTCTCGATCGCCTTTTTACCGGACCAGTTGGTATCTCTGGGGTGCAGAAACGGATCTATAGAAGTATGGAAAATACACAAAAAACGCGCGAGGTTGATGGAGACGATTGTGGGGGATGAATATGCAGTGAAGAGTCTTGCGTTTGTCCAACTCGCCTGGAAAGGGTTGGTGATCGCAAGTAAAGATGCATCACTGAAGTACTTGGACGTCAGTCCGTTGCTTGACACTGAAAAGGCTTTGGCAAATCACAGAAAAATGGCGGGAGGAGAACCACTTATTCAATGCACGACGAGACTTACTGGGAACAAGGTTTGTATGTACCCTTCGTATATATTGCCTCTCCTGATAACCGAGGCAATCATCCAGGGAGGCGTTACGTCCCTCTCTGTCTCACCCGACAAAAAATGGGTTGTGTCAGGCTCCGGTGACAATTGCATCCGATTCTATGACTTGGAGGCGGCAACTTTACACAGCGTGATACAAGGGCACAACGACTCCGTCACCTCTGTTGATTTCAGTCAAGGGGGGAAAATTCTTGTGACGGGTGGGAAGGATGGCAAAGTACAGATGTGTACGTTTTTAAATTTTCATTTCGTACTTTAATGCTTCCTAACTTGCTCTTCCATATCAGGGGCTTATGAGTAATGCCACAAGTGAAATAGGATGTTCCCCACGTTTCCACCGACACTATGGTATCCGCTAACCTTCCTTGGCATATTTTAGATATTTTCTTACACTCATTTTTCAGATACCTCTTCAATCATTCTCGTCTTCATCCATATGATACCCCGTCCTCACGCCAAGTTCAATATCCTTCTAGTTCCGCGGAGTCCTCTTTCTTGTATAGATATCAGTGTTACCACCTCTCCGATTTTCGAGAGCAAGAAGTAAAAAAATGGCTGTACTTTAGTTTTATTTCACAAAGCATCTCTCTGAGAGGAGGAGGACACCCTGGCGCACGTTGTTTCGTAAAAATGTATAAGCTCCACGTTAACCTATTGCATGGGTATGCCATACCTACATAAGGCTATTTGCAGATATGGATGAGGGTACACCTCTAAACACCCGCGACCTTGGGGATGAGCCCCATTTGATTTTTGGGCTGTTAATGACTGAGATATAGTCAAATTTGTAATTTTTTGCGAACCTTTGAGCATAACTTAGCCATTTAAATTTCTGGGTTCTTTTTCACGTTTTCTCGCTGGGTGATCCTAGGCACGAATGAGCGCACAGATGCCTGGAAGTTGCCCGTGCAATAGTTCACTCCACATATGACCGGTTCACAAATCCGCAGCCTTGGGATTGTGGTTGTTCGGCAGTGGAAGCGGCCAGGCATATAAATAACTTACAGGTGTGGTGAGTATAAACTCCGCAACCGGAGCGAGCAGGCGGATCGACTTGAGTGTTCAAGGACAATCAAATTCATGGGCGGATGCGCTGCAGAAGAGTGGTCAGCGAAGGGGCGTAAGTCAACACGAACACACCGGAAGCAACCCTTTGTCGTCTTTCAACGTTCAACAACCCTTCGTTGATCCTGGTAACGTTGCCGTCGTTGATGAAGCTCAGAATTGGTCTCGGGAAGGCACGCCTTACTATTTAGTGACTCCTCTTGTTGAGGTTTGAACCCATACCTCCTTTCCCGATCGAATGACTTCATTAGTTTGTTCCTATTATCCCCTTTACTATTTTCTTCCCTCCTTTCTTTGCGCTTTCCTCAGCCGTTTACTCTTGTACAACGTCTGAGGTGCGTATCTTATTTTCTATTATTCATACTTCTTACTTACGGTCTCTGATAGTATACTTATCATATCCTAACAGGTAGAGACCGAATAAAGCCGTTTACTCTTGTACAACGTCTGAGTATACTTATCATATCCTAACAGGTTATCGGCCCCGTCCTACCTGACTGCGTTACTAAACCCAAGGCTCACATACACGACGATGTCTACTTCACCGTCTAACTTATCCATGTTTATCCTACCCGAAAACGACAAACTCCGTGGCTACGAAAACTATGCCGCTTGGAAGATCCTTATGGGAATTAATGGAAGACCGAGAGGACTACACAAATATTGGGAGAATCAAGTCGTTGTCCCTGCGGGGATAGACAGTCCTATCCCAGCCAACGATCCCACAACAGAAACCGAAAAACCAATCGACGTTCCCGCTGCTATCACGCCGACTCAGACTCCCGAGAAGTCGACTCCCCTCCTATCCACCACTCCAACTCTACTCGAATACGAACTCCGCGAAAATGTGGCGCTATCATCGGTGTTAATTAACATCGCTGATCTCTCTGGTTCCGGCATTGATGCATCGGGCGCCACCAAGGCACATGTCGCGTGGAAATTCCTCGAGGACCAATATGGGAGGACAAGTGATCGGGCAAGGAACATGCGTGAAGAGAAGCTGTCGAGGTATAGAATGGCTGAGGGGGCGGTTGTTGCAGGTGCAGGAGGTCACATAGAGAAAATGCGTACCTTGCGGAAGCTTGCAAACGATACCGGCGCCAATATCGATAACCAGCGCTTCATAACCAAACTCCTCGACTCTTTCCCTGAATCATGGGACGCTGTCATCAACAGCATGTACAGTGAAAAAGATCTCAACACCATCATAATGAATCTAACAACCCATGCCGAACGACTCAGTATCCGCGAAGGAAAATCCAAAGAACCTGACTTGCCTACACCGCCGTCTATCGACACCGTCAAAGCGCTTGAAGCAACCATCCTTGCTTTACAAGCTGAGATGAAAACGTTCAGACCTTTTCAACACCAGCGTGGAACGACCAACCCCAGTAAAGCTCATTTGATATGTGCAAACTCACTATGTGGAAAGGTCGGCCACCTTATGGAGGATTGTTTTGGACCCGGAGGTGGGAAAGCTGGTCAATATCCCCCTTGGTACAAGGGAAAGCGGGCTACTGCGAGCGCAAACTTAACGATGCTGATGACATCGTCTACATCATCTGGGTCCACAACCCCAGGTACTCATTGGGCGTTATCCACGACGTTTAACTACCAAGAAATCGATACCATCATTCGCGAAAATGCTCAAACCGACCAGAGTGCCTCAATCGGAAACCGTTTCATATTACCAGGCGCAGTAACCAGTAATATCGACAAGCTTATCGATGAAAGTGCCACTGCTGAACGTAAAGTTGCCCTCGCCGCTGCTGCAAATCCTGAGGCAATTGGGATCGGCTCTGCATGTGTTGCTGACTCTGGATGTACAACATATTTCTTCAAATCTCGAAACGTCTTCTCTGTTTACAAATCCCTCGACAAAGCAATTGGTCAATCGTCGATGGTAGGGGCAAACTTCAGAGTCTTAGGAATGGGAACAGTCGAGATAAAGGTTGTACATGATAATGTCGAACACACCTTGGTATTCACCAATGCTCTTCATGCCCCCGACGTCACGGCCAACCTTATCTCCATTGGTAGAATGGATCTTGCTGGTTGGGAGGTCATTTTTGGGAAACAAAAGGCACGGTTCTTCATGGGTAAAAGAGAGATTTTTGGAGGAGTGTTAAAGGATGGATTATACCTTGTCGGAGGATCACTTGTCTCAAACATTCCAACCATCCTCACTGCTCGATCCCTAAAAAGCCCAGCTGACCTTGCTCTCTGGCATCGCCGATTCGCCCACTTTGGAACTACGCGTATATCAGAAGCTAGCAAGCTAGTTGATGGTCTGGTAATCACCAACGAAGAGACGTTGGGAAAATGTGAAGATTGCATTATTGGAAATCAGAAGCGACGAGCATACGATGAAAAAGTTGAAGCTGAAACAGAAGTCTTACGACTTACCAACATCGACCTATGGGGACCAGCTCGCGTTACTTCAGCAGGAGGCGCCCTGTATGGAATGAAGTTCCATGATAACGGATCCTCACGCAAACGGACATTCTTCATCCCAAATCGAACCGCCGAAACGACGTTGACCATCCTAAAAACCTATAAAGCCGAATCGGAGAACGTCACTGGGAAGCTCATGGTCTTTGTACGAACAGACAATGCACCAGAGTTTAAAAGCGAGCTCTGGGTAGCTTACTTCGCCGAGAATGGTCTGATCATGGTGCCAACGGCCCCATACTCATCTGGATCCAATGGAACGGCGGAACGCTCGATCGGAATCACTACTGGATCTGTCCGAGTAATGCTCAATGATGCACGACTAGCTGCTAAATGGTGGGCTGAAGCATGGGCGTTCTCAGAGACCGTCGAGAATGTCTTACCATCTGCTCGACACCCAGGAATCATCCCAGAGGAGAAGTTCACAGGCGAAAGGCAGGATGTGGGACACATCAGGGTCTGGGGATGTGTTGCGTACGTGCATATCCCATATGAGAAGGGCGGCGGCAAACTAGCGGATCGGGGACAAAAGGGGCGATTGATGGGATTAGAGGGTCGAGGAATCTACAGAGTTTTGATCCCTGAGACTGGTCAGATCATCAGATCTAGGAACGTGGTATTCGAAGAAGGTCTTGGTCACCGGACGCTCACAGATGAGGGGGAGTATTTCGTTGAGGATGATGGAGACATTGACTATGAATTCTTAGATGATTCTACACGTCATACCACCAACGACACTTCATCCGAGACCATCGACATTCCCACTCCTATCATTGAAAAACCCAAAGTCTCTCGCCAACGTATTATCTACCCTCCTGCTTCTCGGAAATCATCCCGACTCGCCGCTGCCGCCGAAACAACAAATCCTGTAATAGCTGCAGATACCGACGACCTCACAATTCCTGTAATCGAACCAGACGATGAAGAGGACGATTCCCCTACAGCCTTAAACACAAACTCGACTCCCGATCCCCTCAATAAATTCATACCAGAAACATTCCAAGAAGCATACGATATATCGCGACGCTATCTATGGATGCCCGCTATGGAGAGAGAAATCGAACGATGGGATGCTCGTGGGGTTGTTACCGCTGTCCCTCGCCCAAAGGGCGTTAAAACCATCAAGGGAAAATGGATATACGACTTGAAAGTTGATGGTATAGGGAACCTGCTCCGAAGAAGAGCTCGTGGGGTGGTTAAGGGATTCTCTCAGAAGTATGGAGAACACTGGTGGGACTCGTTCGCCGCTGTGGTAAGATATGAATCCATTAGAATGCTATTCGCATTGAGCGCGTCGCTCGGACTTCGTCTATGGCTACTCGACTTCGTCGGCGCATACCTCAACTCTGTACCTCAAGGCGAAAACTACCTAGAAATTCCTGAAGGCTTCGAGAAGCATTATGGGATTCTAGGTGTCGACACTGTCCTCCTTATGAACCTCACCATCTATGGTACAATGGATGGTGCTAACAACTGGTTTCGTGAGCTCAATGCGACATTCACTAAACTCGGCCATCGCCAATCTCGCGCAGACCCTTGTATTCGAATTCAATGGACAGACAAAGGGTACACGATAACTGGAACATATACCGATGACGTTACAGGAGGATCTTCGTCCTCCGAAAACGAGATTGAAGCGAAAACCGAACTTGGAAACGCCTATGAAATTACGGACCTTGGCCGCCCAGATAAGGTTCTTGGCATGACGATCAAACACCATGACTCCGGCGACATCTCTATTCACCAACGCCCTTTAATTCTGAAGACCGTCACTACCTTTGGAATGCAAAACGCGAACCCAAAATATACGCCTCTTCCCCCAAACGTCAACCTCACGGACTCACAACCAATTCCGATCCCACAAACTGACATCGAGTTCATGAAAGATAAGGATTACCGAAAGGCTCTAGGGATGCTCAACCACATCGCAAACGGAACACGTCCGGACATCTCTTTCACCGTGAACACGTTAATGCGCTACGCATCTGACCCTCGCCCTTTCCATTGGCGCCTTGTCCAGCATTGCATCACCTACCTCAAAACCACCGCAAACCTTGCTATCACGTACCGAAAGGGCGAGAGCATCAAACCAATCGGATACTCCGATTCTTCATACGGCGATGAACCAGATTCGCGCAAATCCTCAGCAGGATTCATATTCAAATCAGCTGGCGGACCTGTTTGTTGGAAATCCAAGACACAGAAAAGGGTTAGCACGTCTACCGGCGAAGCAGAGTTTGTGGGGGTATTCGAAGGTGGAAAGCAGGCGAAGTGGATGTATTTTTGGTATACCGAGGTCGACCAACATTTCGACCTTCCGATAACCGTCTATTGCGACAACGACTCCGCCGTTGCACTTACTCAAAACACTGGCGGCCATAGCAAAATAAAACACGTCGACATCAAAACTCATTGGATTCGCGAGGCAGTCACCCTCGGCGAGATACTCGTCGAACCTATCTCCTCCGAGGAGAACGTCGCGGACTTATTCACCAAGTCACTTTCTCGTCCGAAACTCGAAGTCCTTATCAAGAAAATGGGAATGGAATACCTTGATATTTAATCGACCAAGCTACGGGTTCAGGGGGAGTGTTGAGGTTTGAACCCATACCTCCTTTCCCGATCGAATGACTTCATTAGTTTGTTCCTATTATCCCCTTTACTATTTTCTTCCCTCCTTTCTTTGCGCTTTCCTCAGCCGTTTACTCTTGTACAACGTCTGAGGTGCGTATCTTATTTTCTATTATTCATACTTCTTACTTACGGTCTCTGATAGTATACTTATCATATCCTAACAGGTAGAGACCGAATAAAGCCGTTTACTCTTGTACAACGTCTGAGTATACTTATCTAGTGTTTGAAAGTCCGGTTAGGTTAGGTTATTGGGTGCCCAGGGGCTCTAACCGAGACCGAGACCGGTTAGGGTTCGTTCCCAGACCCAAAATAACCTAACTGGACCGAAGATAACCGATGAAAACCGGTTAGTTGCAGTTACTAACCGGTTAGGACCGAAAAAATAGAAAATCGATTAAAACGGCGTATATTTCTCATATTCCTTGCAGTAAACATTATTGCCATGCGTCGTAGCTTTAAAACAAGCCCAAGAACGCTAAATTCGGTGAAGAATTGACAATTTTATAATAATATTCTTGAAAGCCTACTATTTTAGCCAATAATTTAGAGATTTGACCATAACTCTGTCAGATTTTTAGTGTTTCTCATGCTTTTAGATGCGTTTTGAAGGGGTATAATAGGGTCGGTTGTAACCGGTTATAACCGGTTTTTTAACGGTTAGTTAACCGCAAAATAACCGGTTATTTCATTTCCAGAATTGACTAACCACTAACCGCGGTCCGGTTTTTTTGCAGTTAGGTCCGGTCTGGTCTCGGTTATTTTCCAGTTAATTAACCTAACTTCCAAGCACTATACTTATCATATCCTAACACCTCTTGTGCAGGGTGAATGTCTGAATGCCCCGTACGTTGCGTTGCATAGAGCCTACACCAGAGAAAGCGAAATCCAGCTGGAGACGCGAAACAGAACGAAGCCTTGCTGAGCTTTTGTGTTGTGGCGATGACATTAGTAGTGTTTGCGCCAGGTTTGTGATCATAATGTGACGTTGACAAACCTCTCATTCTTTTACGATTCACGCTGCAAGGATCCTCTCTGCACAGATATTGATGAAGGAGCACATGCAAAATTGAAGGATGCGCAGGTGAGTTCCATTTACTGTACCTCTTCTTCAAGTTACAATTTTCGTTAAATACAGGACCGCGATACCCACACTTCAGCCACGCAATATCCTGAAGCACAAAAGTTGGTTGACGTTCACCTGCGTTTTTCAAGATCAACGACCACTCGCCTTGCAATGATGCCAGATTAGGGGTGGAGAGATCCAATTAGATCAAGGCATAGACGAAGGGCGAGCCTGGAGATTCTGGGGTCGGGCTTGACGATGAGAGTGTGGACTTCTGCCTTTTCTGGCGAAGTTCCCTTGCATGTTGTTGAGTTCATACGGCGAACATATATTTTGGTTCCAGAATCCAGATGCTGAATTCACCCCAGTGGGCACTAAATCGGGGACTACAAGTTCCCTTGGCGACGCAATTGGCGGCGAGCGAGAGGGCGGCCGACCATTTCTGGGTATGTGATTGTGGGTGATTCCAATGCGAAAAATTGACGTACCCCTTGCATAAACTAGAATTGTGGCTGGTGAGGAAGCCCAACAACGGCTTTGCGGACGTTGCATACAGGCTACGGTGTTGAGTATGTACTCACTGCAAACATCACTGACATAGGCGAGCCTGTTGAAGTGGAGATTTACAGTCGTTTCTCATAACGCAGTTTTGAAATAGGTTTCCGACAGCCAACCGTAACGGGACTCGGTAGATGATTACAACCTGTTGAACGCTCGATTGGTCGATCGACAACGCATCAGCAACCCGTATATCTTATACTCATCTGAGGTAGCAGAGCAAACGCTCCCTTCGCTTGCCCGATGACATGTCGTTGTCGGAATCGGCGATACGGCCTGGACCCGTAGCATGCAACTACCACTTCCGCTAAGACATCTTGACCGTTTCGGCACGATGTCGACGTTGTGTGTTCTATCAGCCTTTCCGAGCCCTGATCTGACAGATGTTACGCTTAACGTAAGTCATTTCCTCAGTCTAGCGCTTATTATCGATACTGAGCTCATTTTAGGTCATGTGGACCCTGTCAGGCTGTCACCTCGACCCCTGGGGTTGTCAGGAATGCATAGTGGGCCGATGTCCGACTCATGGCTTATCGATTAACCGATTTGTCTTATCTCATTCAGACAGTTAAGTTGCAAGTGAGGTCGCTGCCTGTCTCTGAAATTCCCCACGCCGTCACTCCGCTTGAGACAACTCAAGAAAGTCAAGGTAGTCTCCGCGCTCCTACACCCCATTTCCAATACGACCTCCCTCAGGGCATTGATGCCCACCTCCCTCATCATTTTTCAGCCTTCTCTCCCCCGCGCTCTCCCCCGCGTTCTCGGCCCGACTTCCCCACAATCGTTTGAACCACCTCATATTCGCCCCTGCGAACCTCACACTGAGGTTACTGAGCGGCATGGGTTACGAGGTCTGGAATGCGATAATGAGGACCTACGGTTGGCGAGCAGGGTCAGGTCTATTTGAAGCCTGACAGAGCCTGATCCGAAAAAAATTGACAGGAGCCTGGGGTCCTTGTCACCGCTTCCGACGTATTCACAATGAATATACCATATATGTGTCACTCTTTTCAGGTACCATTAGTATGTAGCAGTAAAGCGAAATATAATATGTGCAAGAAAATGTACAATGCCGTAGCAACACAAGCAGCAGGCCCAGGTGGAAAGTATGCATGGATGAACGCAGCAAACGCAGCAGCTGCCAACGGTATGCCTAAACCCAAGCCTGCCCCCGCTGCTCCCATCACCCCTTCCCCAGCGGCAGTAGCCTCCGCTAGTCCTGTAACTCCCACCACTGCGTCACCTGCGACCACTACGGCTCCAGCTGCTGGTGTTCCTAGTGCGACGGGGAGTTCGTGGGCACGGCCGTATGTCCCGACGAAGAAAGCGGATGCTGCGTCGACGCCTTTGGAGGAAGACACGTGGACGCTGGTGACGATACGCGGTGCGATGTTCGTGGTGGAGAAGGAGAGATGGCATGGCGGGGGCAGCTAGGGGTTGAGTAGAGCTTATAGGCCGCATTTCTCGTTTTCAGCTGTTTCATCGTCAACATCCATAGTCCATGCGTTGAATGGCGGAAACTCACGAATACCCAAAGCACCACCCCCAACGATGAGTGCACTTGGCGCCTCTTCGACTATCCTCTGTTTCTCCCAAGTTTCTCCTGCATCCATTCGATACCCTCGACTTTAAGGCCTCTGTACTTTACCCCCGTTGGAGTCATCGGGTGTAGGATTTTGATCTTCCAGGCTCGTTGGCGCTGGTTCGTCTTCCTCTTCATGCTCGAACTCTTCGTCCGAGTCGACGGTAGCCTGAGCTGCTTTTTGTATGGCGGCTCTGGAAGAGAATCAGTAACAGCATGTGCGTGGTAACGAGAACTCACTTTTCTCTCAAGTGCTTCACGACGCTCCATACTCACGTATCAGCTTGAGTGGGAATTTCAAACCGACGTCTTTGATGGGCTCGAGGTAGTCGCATCCAAGGGGGATACATAGGTCAAACAACTTGGAATGATGGTTAGCGTACGGAGGAAAACGAAGAGAAAGGCAGCTACTTGACTCATGTTCATGGTGGGCGCGTTGATTGCGTAATAAATTGTTTATATTAAAAAGAATTATATTATTATTAATTGTGACGATGATCACTTCTTATAACTTCTGGACGTCAAAACAGACCTGGCCCTGCTCGCCAACTGTAGAGGACCTTAATATAACTCATCCACTGACAGCACTCATTCTACGTATCCCCTAGTTGCCGCCTGGTCTTGGAATTTCTCGTATAACCCGAGCTACGCCGGTGTCCGAGTTGCGTCTATCACAGACTCCTTATATGCCATCCGTGTGAATCGCACAAAAACGAGGGGAACGTTTGGCGCTCAACCGTCTGGGACTCTTCATGGTCGATCTAGCTTGGATGAGCAACCCCATCACACCAATGAGCAGCGACGGCAGTCACACCAAGGTATGAGTTGCTGCTTTACTAGACCATGGGCTTGTCATGCTAATCCAAGATTGGATTGCAGTTCTACGACTCCTCCCTTGGAGCGAGCCCATCTAACGCACCGCTCATGGCACACTCCCTATTCAGTCGCCAGAACATCCCTTGTACGTCGTTCTACCTAGCCAGATTTGTTTTTATCTTATTGAACCATCCTTCTGTGAACCAGCTTGTGCCGGTGAATGTATCGCTTCTGCTGACCTCGGCGGCTGTGCAACAACCGACAACGCCTGCCTCTGCAAAAGCAAGGTCTTCGTCTCCAGCACTGCAGCCTGCATCGAAAGGACCTGCACTGGCTCCGACCTTGCAACGGCTATAGCTGCTGCTGAGGCGATCTGCGCCGCTGCCGTATGTCCCACCTTCCAGCCATACCACCCCCTTTCCTCACCTGTGTTCTCGTAGGGGGTAACGTTGAGCGATCTTCCGACCGTATCTGCCACCGCAACAGGACCTTCATCTCCAACAGCAACGTCCGTTGCATCTAGCTCTAGTACCAGCTCAGGCGGTTCCGGCACAGTCATGATCGCGCCAATCGTCGGAGGTGTTGTAGGGTTTTTAGCGCTGGTGGCTTTCATTGTTGTGGGCTTGATATGGTTTCGCAAATCCCGCCGAAAGAGAAGAGTATGGGTCCGAAGGTCTCAATCACTAACGAGTGTGGAGCATTCACCGATCCTCCCCTCCTCCACCATAGAACCCTTCCCGATCCCTTCCGCAGCGCCACAGAATTCTGGACAGCTGCAAAGTAGCAATAAATCGGCTTCGCCTGGTGGGCCACTTGCGCCTCCCTCAACGAAGCAACTGGTGGCAACGGGCTTGATCCCAACCACCACGCAGACGCCATCGTTGACGCAGATGTCATCATCGTCGGCTAGCACACCTATCGGCGGATCATATAGCCATGGGATTGTTGGAAATACGTCGAGGGTGTTGTTGCATCAGGATAGTGGGATTCGGTTGCCCAGGCAGGCGGGAGAGAATGAGGTTGTGGAGATGCCGCCGTTGTATACATCCGTCTGAAGAGGGTACAATCTGGGCATGCCGGCAGACCTTCAGGATTGACATTTCGCTTGCCGAAACAGGTGGTGGTTGTATTTTGGTATGGTTTCGGCTCTATGCGTTCAGACTTTAAAACTTGAAAGCCCAAGGAACTTCCGTAGTCTTGTAGTATGCTGTACTTACACATGTAGTAGCAGGAATCCAAATGTGAAGGAATATAAAGGAAATTTCGCCAGCATTGGTCAAAGGAAGTTGAGGAACCGTTCCGTTTTTTTTGGCTCTTCTGTCCATCGTGGTTTAGAAAGGGTGTGTGCAGCCAATGTTCAGTCGCCGTTAAACGTCGAGACCCAGGATCGGTCAGAGCAAACACGACTAGTGGGATTAGGGATAATGTTCAAATTTGTCCTGAAAGGGGATACAGTCTGCAGATTTACAACAGCTTCAAGAAATTACATGAAATCCAACAATATGTAAGTGTTCATAATAACGACTCTGGGTAGTTACAGGGCTCAAGTATTTAAATATGAAAACGGCCGAGTGTTCAGACGAGATTTCGTAGGCATGGAAGCATGTGGATTGAAAAAGAGATGAGATGCAGATGTGTATAGCTCGCTGTGCGCCGGGACCGACTCCAACATATCCCTACAATTGCGACATCTCGACTTGATCAACTTCTTGATAGACAAAGGAATCAGTGTCCTTCACCTCGTCGACTTCATCGTCAAGAAATCCGAGGTCGATGAGTTGATCACAAATAAATGAAAGCAATCCCCGTCTACTAGCGGGTTGTTGAATCTGCTCCCTCATATTCGGATATTCTTCGTGACAGGCCTTTCGTATTTTCTTCCGCTGTGTAGAGTGGGCTAGTCCGAGAAATGAAATAGGTTTGATTCCTACAGAGAGTCTCAGAAAACATGAAAAAAAAACAGGAGAATGGATCTGGAAATGCTACCAAATAGAATTCGGACGATGGTACTTCCAAATATTGCCGCAAAAACACCCGTTAGGAAGGTCCATAAACCTCCGACTTGGGAGAATCCTTGTAGAACGGACCTGCTTCTATAGTCCTGTAACATCCTTGATTCGGAGAGATCATATTGCATAATCACACGGAAGGTGGAGACATCGCGACCCTGCAGAATGAGAGGACTTGCTGATGCCAAGGGATCAGGATATACACTGAGCACGCGTGATACCGGAATAGTTTCGTAGGACTGAGAAAGAACAGAGCTGTGGTCAATAATAAACAGAAATTCAATGCCAGCATGATACCCACATCAAATAGACTTGCAAAGGCAGATAGGCGAGGACTTTTTAACAATTGACGCAAGTCCCAGGTGATTACACCAAGCAAGTTGACACCTGGAAGTATTGTGGTGCCATGTGTTCTTTCAACCACAGTACGAGTATCATTGGTGAGACCAATCATGATCTGCACAGAGTTTCTATATGAGTCACTCATTACGTCAACTGGAAGGCCAATCTTTGTAAAGTTCAAAGTTATGAGAAGGTCTGGAGTGAAGTTTGGGTCTGGTAGTGGGAAAGATGTTGGAGTGTCTGCGTAGAAAAATAAAAACCTCTGTGATGCCTGCACATTAGAAAAAAAAACATGACCTGCCTTGGAGAATTGGCAGCCTTGAATTACAGGAGAATTTGTCCACTCGAAATCCTGTTATGCCCTCTGGCTCTGTTCCTTGGGGTAAGAAGTATTTTGCCAGTGGATCATAGAGGCATGGTAAATTGGCCTTAGGAACTGCAATGATAAAAGAATAAATGCTGCAAAATGGCTAGATGGAGTGAACTGACTCTGGTTATCCCATAATGGTGTTACATTGGCTACACTTGAAAAGTCTTCTAGATCTGATCTTCCCAAATATGGTATATACCATGGAGTGACCTAACCAACATCTCTTTCAGATGTATCCAAGAGACATTTAAACAAAATGATACATACTAGGACCACATTCCATGTCAAAGTGTCACCTTTCAAAAATAAAGGCAACTCAAGGGAACGGAGATCTTTTGTTGGTGTAAGGCCAGTTTCTTGAATGGGACCTAAAAAAACATTGATGACCAAGGAGGAGAGAAGTGTTAAAATCAGGATGGTTGCAAATAATCCTCTTGAAATGCGAATCATATTGGTCTCTCCACTGTAAATTGTTAAACTGATTTTTCAAGACTGGCATTTAGACAACACTAACCTAAAATGTCTCTTCCATGCTGCATGGCCGAACAAGACTTTGTAAGGTTCAGAAACTTCTTTTCCCAAAAAGTTTGAGGGTGTTGAGCTCCAAACATGTCGAGTGATGTAGATAGCCAGACATCCCAACCAAATGAGCACTTCAAGTACCAAGCTGATGAAGATGACCCAGGATAAAATAGTATAGGTGATCACTGAAATGTATGACCATGGATTGATTGACCCCAGTTCTGTCATGTAAGCTGCAATATCTATAGCCATATTCAAGTAAGTTTAGGGATAAAAAAAGTTGAAACATACTTGTGATTTCAAACAAGAGGGCAGGAAGATCGGCAAAGCCATACTCAAACTCCAAATTAAGGCAGCTAAAAGTTCTGGTATTAGCATGATAGAACAACCTCATGATTATATTGACAACCATACCTGACCAGATGATGCAATATAATAAATATAAGCATTGAAAACCAAAGGAAATCTAGCACATTCAAGCTCTGAAACACAGGAGGGAGCAATGCCATGCATGCAAAAGATGAAAGGAGGACAACTCGTAGAAGAATTTGTCTTCCAGAAACCACGAATTTCATATGAGTGGATGACATATAATATTTGGTTGACATATTGGGCATAGTGGTTTCACTAAAACAATAATTTTAAGAATTTTTCTACTATCTTTAGAGGCTCACTCACTTTAAAAATATGAGAGATGTAGATCTACCAAACATGATTTGGTAGGGTTTGAGATTGTCTTCTGCAGTGAGAGCTCGGTGATGCAATAAAACATGCTGTTGAGAGAGATAAAGGATCAAAGATCCCATTCGAAGAAGTGCCTCAAGGAAGAGGAAGATTGCGAGGGCACAGTAAACAACTACACAATTTTCAGTTGGTGGTCGATGCCACGCAACATCAGTAATTGCTACTATTTCTGTTGGAGCCGCCATATTAGTGTTGTGATCGGATAGTCCTGAAGTTATGGCCATGGTGATGAATGGAATATAATATCCAATGCCTAATATGATAAGTGCACTGCTCCGCTGGTGAGGTGACTACATACCTGCTACTTCAAGCAGCAGAAGTGGAAGGTCAACAAGTCCATAAAATGGGTCCAGGTTGAATGTCCTACAAAAAATGAGTATAGAAGACCAAATAGATTTCAAACTTACAACAGAAGGTGGTGTACTAAAGTAAAACTGACCACACCCAGTGCAAACCAATGCTGAAGAAGTCTAACTGACAATTTTTTGTACTCCCAAAGAAGTGGGCCGGAGAAGAGGAGTAACAATGAGGCTACGCATAATGGAACCACAAAGCGCAGAAGATAAATTCTAGCAGAGAGCAGGAAGGGCGTCTTTGTGGGCATTGCGACAAAAGTCGGAGACATAAAGATTGTCAGCGCGAAGTTGGGAGCTTATCACTGGCAGGAGAGGAACCTGTGGAACGTCAAAGAATGAGGAGCGCTGGAACAGTCATTTTGACAGCGATCATGAAGGGTGCACATGAGGCAAGTATGAGGCTATGCGGGCCTGTTGGTCTCGTGTCCGTAGAATCCCACTTAGATCCGACTGCGGACAGGCGTTTCCTATAACAGTCAAATAAGAGTGGGAAGGCATGAGGCAAATATTCATCGCAAGGTGAAACCAGTGCCTTCGCGCTTGTCCTTGTAAAGTTGTAACTTGTCATGTCGGCTTATCCTGACTGCAGGGCTTAAGGGTTCTCGCGCGCGATTCCGAATTACCAAGCGTTTATCGAGATGGCGTCGTGGAAGGAAAGACAGCGTTGATTAGGTAAGGCCAGAATAACGTTCACTCCTTGCACATCGACCAGCTCGTCCCAACAAACAGCCAGTTTTCCCAGTGAATGATGGCAGGAACACCTATTGCTCGCGCGTCAAGGCGGAGGTTCAGAAGGGGACGGGCCGCGTCAATGGCAACTTCCAACAGCCGTCGATGCCACGTCTAGTCCATTGGGTAAGCTTGTCTCGAAAGATCTTGAGCTTATTGTGGCTAACATAGTTTTCGTTCCAGATCACTGCAAATTTGCGCCGCTGGGGCTGGAAGGACCTGTTGGATGAGGTGGATGGCAACTGACGATTGTCAGGTACGTTTGCGACGTGTACGATTTGAATACGTGGAACTGATGTGCCATTTTTATAAATTAGACGTGTACCTGGAGCTTTCTCAACAACGAAATTCGCCAACGACGTCGATCGGAAACGGCTCTGACGGCAAGGAGTGGTGCTAAGATGATATCTGCGAGAGACGGTGAGCTTGGTGAGATCATGAGGACCTGAAGAGAGTCAAGTTAACAAACCTGTTAAGCAGGGGGTCACATTGGTCTATTAAACGATGACCAACAGCTTCAGAACATGAACATCAATCTCCACCGCCGTCCCACCGTATCTTTACTCTATCAGCTGGCCGATTGATAACGAGTCAATGGCCCTGACTTCTCTCCCGCCCATTCACGTAAACCTACGGCGGCCTACGAAGATCTAGGACAATCCTGGGGGCGGGGGAGATTCGAAAGGCAGCAGTACCTTTGTCGTTCGCGGCGCCACATTCCCGTTGCACGCAACTTCCCACTTTCTCTCATACGCTTGAGTCGCGCAGCACAATCGCTGGGACGGTCTATTTTTCTTTGAACCCGTCCCCGGCCATGAACTGGCAGGTGTCAAGCTCAGCGTAAGTAGCTTCCTCGATATACTCTTTATCTTTGGCATTGAAATCGGATCCAGGTCCATTGAGGTTCAAGACTGTACCCACCATCTCTCCAAGCCCTGGTGTTGAGAATGTGCATTGGTCAAACCACCAATAGCGTACGTCAAATCATGCGGAAGGTTACGTCACATGCCGTCGTCCTGCTCACGATGACCGGGCAAAGTCAAGTTGGTCTCCGCGTTCCTCCAACCCAAACCCAATACGACCTTGCTCAGGGCATAGACGCCCACCTGGTCCGTCATCATTTCCCCCCCCATCTTTCTCGACCCCAACTTCCCCACAATCGTTTGAACCACGTCTCATATCCGCCCTGGCGAACCCCACAGCCAACCCACAGCTGCTGAAATTCCTGAGCGGCGCGGGTCACGAAATCTAAAACGCCATGCCATACAGCTGACTCACATATACCACCGAAACGAAACGTTGGCGTTGGACCGTCCGAAAATCTCAATGGTCGATCTACATCGATGAGTGGCGACACCAGTTACGCTACGGTATGAGTTGTTTCCCCTAGAGAGAGCCCATCTTAAACATTGCTCTTGATAGACACCCTCTTCAGTCGTCAGAGCATCCCTGGTACGTGTCCTACTTCGCCAGACTTGTGTTTATCTTACTAACCGTCCTTCTGTGAACCAGCTTCTCTCGGCACGTGTGTCAGTTCTGCTAATTTCGGCGGATGTTCAGCAATTCACAGCATCTCTGCAAAAACCAGGTCTTCGTCGCCGCCTCTCCTGCGTCTATCAGACCAGTGCACTAGCGCCGACCTTATTACAGCTGAAGATGCGCTCTGCCTCGTCGTTGTATGTCCCACCCTTCCAGCCATACCACCCCACTTTCCTTACTTGTTTTCTCATAGGGAATAACAATGAGACTCACTCCGACCGGATTCACCGCCACAACAGATACCTCATCCCCAGCAGCAAAAAACCACTACATCTGGCTCTACTGCCCATTCGTCTAGCGCCACAACCTCATACATCCCCACCTCCTCCATTTCGATCACCACTTCGACTATCAGCTCTCTGGGAGGTCCTGGTGTAGTTGCAACATCTGTGACAACCACTTCGCCCAGTTCCAGCGGCGGCAACGGAAAGTCAAACATGACCACGGCAATCGTCACAGGCGTGGCAGACTTTTTAGCGCTGGTTCTGCAAAATAGGGGGTTTGTTGTGGTTCTGTAAAACCTGCTGGAAGAAAAGGGTTCAGGCTGTAGCAAAAGAGAGGTCCCTGTCGGAACATTCGTTGAAGAGGTTGGAGCGACATTCGCGAGAGAATGTTACTCTATATTCGGCTGGCTGCTAATGTCATCCTTGTCATGCATCTCCGTCGTAAGTGTCCCGCTTTCTCCTTTTATTCTTTCGCGACTCTTATGCTTCATGACGTGGTTATAGAACCTCACTGAATCTTTTCGCTTCCCCGGCTCCATTCTTCCCATTCGCAGTTTCCCAACGTACCAAGAACTCCACAAGTCTTTGGTATCGCAAAATGTTGCTGGCCTCGATTGCGATGTGTTCTCTACGCGGCCATGCATTCGACTTGGGTTCATTCGACAGTCGAGATCCCCCGAGCCGCTCATGTACTCTCTCAACTACCTCAATTGGCCCTGGGGAGCCAGGGTTCATCAGAGGGGCGATGGTGGTGAAGAGGAAGAGCAGGGGGGAAGGGGGAGGAAGTGGATCATGGTGTCGGGGTGGTGAGCGGGGTGATTACCTGTCGCCCGCCGATGACGTGTGCACGATGGAGGACGATCAACTACGACGGGATGACACCCGCTCTGAAGGACGAAAAAGTGGCACCAGCCCTTTCCGCCGGCGGGGAACCTCCGGCGACGTTTTACAAGCTTGCTCGACTCTTAGAGGCCACGACATAAAGAAGTTCTATAATGTTGTCACAAACGAACTTCCTTCTTATCGGGAATGCATCAACTTCTCGCTTGATTCCATGCCGTTTTCCACTTTCCTCTGTAGACGAATTCCAGTCGACTCCCCACAGCTGACTCGAAATGTCGTCTGTTAAGCTTGTAATGTACCCCTTTCCGTTGCCTCCCCGTTCAAGGTGTGGTCAATTGTGATGGGGTACCACCACCAACACCAGTCGCCCTCTACCAACGTTCAGCAATGGATCGTTTTGGCTCGCAAGGAGGATGTCGTTCTTAATTTCGACGACATCGCCTCTTTCCACAAGTGCATCATGTATAAATTTCCTTCGCCTCGTTGGTTTGTCGGCGTGGACTCCCATCCAGGGACCAAGGGGTTTGCCGTTTTCAAGAATCAATGAAATCGACACACGTCTGAAATGGCCTATAGACGCATGTATATGGGGAGGAATCAGAAGGAATCGTTATGGATTACATAACAGAGGCTGAGCAGACTTTTCAAGAGAGAAGTTTTTGGTCGTTTGTGTGTGGTCACTAGTCACTAGTCCTCACTTGCAAAGGTCTTCGCCGAGTATTGATTTGTTCGATGGCGTTGAGCACACGTTGAAGACAAACACCATTGTTCGGCTTGGTTTTCGGGCGTTTTCGCTGCTCCCCATGTTGAGATCAAACATAAGCTATGTACATCATCCAAATAAATTGAACGCAACGGTACACATATGTATGTGCATAGATGACTAGTCGACGATAAGCGAATCAGTATAAACAGTGTGCAACCCCTGAAATTAGAAATTATGGAGAATTAAAAGGGTTGCCTGGTGAGAAAACTCAGCGAGAAGGTGGGAGTTCGGTGTGTATCCCTATAGATCATTCTATACATTGAATCGTTACGGTTTAAAGAATTCAGGTGTCCTTGTCATCGATTATTCAAACTCGAGTAGCGCAGAGTGGATCATAATGGACCATCACTTATCGGGCAACAGAGGAGGTGTCTTCAATTTTCTCAGCCCCAACGCCAACTAGAACAGAGACATACGGAGGAGGATTTGTGTTCAACACAATAAGAACCAATGCCGTACCAGTAGCTCTTTCCCTATCCGAGGAATGGTTGAGAAATGGCGTTGTTTGTACTATTTAGGAGAAGTTGAAGAGACTCACCATCGAGGTCCATAGCTGCCTGATTGACGGTTCACGAAGGCACTGCAACGAAGAAGAAGAATCGATGACAGAAGGGGGGAGAGGTTTGGAAGAGGTTTTCTGTTACTCGGTACAGGTGATGAGCAAAGTTGTTAGCTAATCGGGGGGTAAACAACGGTTGTTTGTTGGAAGGTCAAAGAGCTGCCAGGGTTCATGGTATGGGGCGATTCTCGAATCAAAAGGACAGGGCAGAGCCACTGGCACCGCCGGGTCGAAAAGAGCTGTAGCCCTCTCTTTATATATTAGATAAAGCACCTTGAAATTCCGCGTTGAATATACGAGTTGGTTGTACATTCCTTTTCGTCATCATACGTTGGAAGCGGATGAACGGAGTGTGGGGCGGGATGCTGGAAGCAATAGCTTTGCCCTGATATGGAAGAAATACTGGTCGACAGCGGGGTCGAAAACTGGAGTTGTCAGGGAGGCAATGGGTTGAACATGGGATGGGAGCTTGAGCCTGGATTGCTTTGATTGTCAGATCTAGCAAATGACGAGCAGTAATGGTTGAAGCTTTGAAGACGTACTGCATGACAGTGCATGTTCATCTTGCGTAAAACCTCTCTTCTATCGCCCTTTCACGCATTACGCATAAGTAAGGGAGACGAATCACGCCGACGGCCATGCCAGCGAAGAAAACCTGGGAAAGGCCGCAATGTCCACAATGAGTTGATAAACTATAAGAGCCAGTTCAGTTTCAAAAGGAGGGCTGAGAAAGGATAGTATGCCATCGGTGTGAGTTGAAGAATTTCGTTGGAGGAAGGCGTACCTCCGAATCCTCGAAAATTTCCATGATGTTTCTCGTCCGGATCGCCTCCGAGTCGCCTCTGTGGAAACCTTCCCGTCTCTTGTGCTCATATGGCCTTGGTGTTGTTCAGGTGCATATGATGACCGCGGGAGCACAGAAGTGACCATTTCTGATCTTTATCCCAAGCAACCATACTCAATTCGAATACGTTGTTCAAGTTCGTTCCAAAGCAATGAATGACTTACCCCCGTCATCGTTCCTACCCATCCTCCACGTTACTACCATCCTTTCCGCCTTGATGTCGTCGACTTAACGACCGCAGGACGCGAGCTCCGTTACCCATGGGCCATCGCGCAGAACAATGAGCAGCATCAAGATTTGGTGTCAAGGCGCAGGAGGCGTTGCCTTCTTTAACCTCAACACCAACCTCCAACGTAACTTCATTGCAGCCCCTTACCTTTGTGGACTGACTGGTCGATTAGGAAGAGATGCCAGATGGAGACTTTGAAGTCGTTGGGGAAGGGACGGCGGGATTGTTCGCTGATGAATAGTGATGGAGGTCTGGACAGACGGAAAATGTCTTTACCATCACCACTACGAGGGGGGGCGAATGAAAAAGGGCAGGGGTTCGAAACTGGAGACCTCTACCACAGCTTTCCGCTTTTCCCAGCGCAAACCACAATCATTTCGTCACCGCACATGGCCTCTTGCTCTCAGACCGTGTTACAGGGGATCCCTGTTCTTATCGTTCTAGGTGTTTTACGGGTCGGGAGCCGAAAACTGGAAGGCTGTCTTCAAACATCGAAGAGCCTCTTCCTCCAAAACAGCGGAAAGCTGCAGGTCATTTAACGGCCAAATTAGGGCGGCAAATCCATCATCATCACTGCGCACTTTGGGGTTTGCCACATCCTCAACGTACGCCGACCTTATTACGACCTTGTAACCTGCACGATCGGGGTATTCAATTTGCCTTGTGGCGATAGGTGGCAGTCGGATTCAAATCCACCACCCCTTTGATGCATCCTCCTCCTTGCGATTGTTACGGTCGCCTATCTCAATCCAAACTTTTATCCGCCATTCTTCCCAACAAACTGAATCTTCTGTCTCCCCTCTCATCGTCTTCCTGCCTCCTCTTCGCTTTTCACATTTATAAAAATCGACAGCTGGCACTCAGCCGAACCTTGGATGATGTTTTTGACTCGTAACGAGGAAGAAACAATACCCTTTTTGGAGGCCTCAAACCCGAAACACGCGCGTTACCTCCTCATGCTTTTACTTCGCTCTTTGTCCATGAAAAGCCTGACTCAGGCTGGTGCGCCGTCCTCTGTATTTGTCATTCCCAAGTATCAACAACCGCTGCTTCCGGCACAACTTACCCGCATTTCTCTCAACCTATCTCCACCCGTCGTCAAGTTTGAGTTACAAGCACCACCCCCTCGTCCCGCTTGTTGAACGACAACCCCCCCCAGCTGTCGATAAAGATTTCCACCCCATTCCTCATATGGCCGGTCATTTTGTGTCTTATTCGCTTCGGTTGGTGGGAAGCCGTGCTTCTGAAGCGATTCGAAAGTGCGGTGGCCGCGACCAGGACAAGAGGCGGTTCGGGACGAAGAGTGGCTCTTTGCGAAATGGTGGGGATGTAAACGGTCAACTTAGGGGGCAATCAGGGCGTAGTAGGCTCTAGTTGCCTAAACGTGATGGATGCGTTTGGAGCCCGCAGCGCCATTCACCGCAGACGCTCCCTGTGATGTTGAAACACGCCTGTTGGGGGGTGGGGGATGTATTGACGTTTTAAGGTTCTCCATGTATCCGGCATCGTTTGCGACGTTGGCAGGTCTCCGTTTCTGACCCCATCTCATCATCAACATTCTCACTTCTCCTCTTCGCGTTTTCTCTAGCCACCTCCCTCCCCCTTCATTATCTTTTGTGGATTGACCGCCTCTCAGGCTTACGCAGGCACCTTCCCATTCCCATCCCCACGCATCCTCAGCCGCCTAATTGAAAATGGGTTTTATTTCCCAATCCAAAGCCGCGTTAGCTCAGGGGTCGAGCACGGAGGTTTTTGAGGCTTCGCGAAGCGGTGGCGGGGTCGTCTTTGGAGTCAGATGGTCATAGGCGACGAGAGGGCAAGGTCGCAAGCTCATTTGTGTCGGGTTAGATGTTGTTGTTGAGGAGGCTGGTCATCCCCTTGGGATCAGGATCGCGTTCGCTGCTCACCGTTACAGCCACCAGTACCACAATCCTCCGCTTCATCATCGCGCCCACCCTTGTTCATCTTCCTACATCCACGTCGTGTGCCGACTCACCTGCGGCTGCTCCCTTGGCTTCCCACTCCATTCATTTTCCCCTTGTGCCGCTCATAAAACTTCCCATCCTGGGCAGCATTGACAACCCCTGTATTGGCCTTCTGCATCGTTTCCAAAGCAACTTGTCTTTCTTAATAGACTCAAGCCAATCTCCCTCCCTTCTGCTGGTGTTGTTGCTGGGGGGTTCGAGAACCAGGGGCCATCTGGATCTTAGCAGGTTGCTTGTGATTTTCGTGTCGTTGGCTCTGACTGGTCCACCTTTGGGAGATGTGATGCGATTGAAGGTGGAGCAGGGAGATGGCATGTTCGGGCGGAGCGTGGGTCTCGCGGATGGGTCAAGGTGCTGAATAAATGTGAGGTGTGAGAGGGACGTGGGATGAGCGGAGTGGGATGAGTGTTAATGACGAGAGCGACCAAGCAAAACTGGAGACATCCTCCCTATGTTGTTCGAAGTTACATTCTTTTTCACAGGTACTATTCAGTTCCACTGTGACGCAGTGGAAGTCGGGTTACATTCATATCCAAGTTGAACAGGAAGCAGATAAGAGGGAGGGGGTGCTTGCGACTTTTAAGATTGGTGGTGCCGCTAAGGACTGGAATGTTTCGTTGTTAGTTGTGATCACGGGCGATCGAAGGTACGGTATTCATTCCTCACAGCTCCTCTTTCAATCCGAAATTTGACTCCCCAGTTGATGAGGACGCTGAGTAGGGAGGTGTTCGCAAGGTGTATACCCTCCACAGTCATGCCGAAATGTTCGTTCCTCAAAGTTGTGACCATACTACTTAATTGGAGGCACGGCATCCGCTCCTCCTCCTTTTTCCTCCCCTCTCCTCGTCTTATTGGAAGTTTAAGGCTTCTCTGCAGGCAGCTACGATCCATCTTTGGAGGTGCAGCGAGGCATCGCTGCCCTATCTTCGTCATGCACTGGAGTCGTGTTCGGAGTTCGTTATTACTCTTTACCTATCACTTCTTTCTGAATGCAACTTGTACTTCCCAACATACCACTTCTACGCCCCTACTTCGCCAGAATATGTTTCGTGCCAATTCACCAGACGATGAGAACGGGAAATTATGATTTCGGGAAACTGACTGAAGTTGCGAAAACAGTTGCACTGGCAACAACTAACCAAAAACTACTTATAATCGACTATTTATAGTACCTCAGCGGACTCTCAACCTGATCTTCGCCCTTGTCCACCTTGAAGCCAACTTGAAGCTCTCTCACCGCTATCGTTGGGGACACTCAACTTGGATGGCATTTAACATGGTGCTACACCCCCTTTCAACTCCAAAAAACAAAATCCATCCTCATCGTGTCGTCTAGACCAACAAGCGTTACCTCAGGCTGTACCTGATTCGGCTTCTACTACAGCCGCTGCCCCCGATGGGTTGCCATCTCTTCTTCCGATCCAAACATCTGGGCGTTTACTTCATGGGAAACTTTCCACGAAGGCTTCCCTAAGCATCCCCTCGATATTTGCCGAGGGAAATTATACAGGTGCAACATTTCCCTGGGGTTCGCAGAGTTTTCCCAGATAGTTGTTTGTAATTCTTCCGTTCTGCACGACGGGATCCACTCTGGGAGGTTCGTAATTTACAATCCCCGTTTCATCCATCTGTCACTAACGAAGGTGGCCCAGTGATTAATACGCAGATATTCACATATGTTAGTCATCATGTCCCATACTTAATGTAGTAACCGGATGTGACAACCACTCATGTAACATGAGCCCAGCCGGACCGGCCGGTTTTCTAAACTGTCCCTTAGTGATTGGTACAGCCGTGATCGTTACAATCACCCATCAGCATGAGGCAGCCGTACTTCTCCCTGACAGCGACTCCTGCGGAGCATGCACATCATTGTCCGACGGCGCAAATTGCGGCCCACCTTGGGCAAAATGCAGAGCACTTTGTAAATATACTATAAAGATTTTACATAATAATAGGGCCACAGAAGCCACTCAAACACCATGAGGACTGTCATGGGGAGGATGCATATCATCGTCCGCCAGCTCAAATTGTGGGGTACCTTGTAAATGTACTACAATGCTTCCACATAACAATAAGGTTGCAGAAGTCAGTTAAACACCATGAATGTGACCCATTGCAGACCTACATGTACTTTTAACAATTTTTTTGGAACCCAAGCAGCCTCCATTAACTATTGTATATATTATGGGTCCCACAAATACAGCTGAATATGATACACCAGCAGAGGACCTTCCAATAAAAACACATTACTTTTGCATGGGGGACACCTTTTTCTAATAGCTGTGTTGGTCTAGAGCAATATATATATATACTATGAAGCTCCATTAGAGCAGTGCAATTTTTTTTACAAAGACTCCGGCGGAGTAATGCAATTTTTTTAGAGAAGACCCCGGCGGAGAAATGCAATTTTTTTTTTACAGAAGACCCCGGCGGAGCATTGCAATTATTTTTAAAACAACTTCGGCAGAGCAATGCAATCTTTTTTTTTTAAAGAGCCTGGTGGCCCAACACAATTTTTTAAGAAACAACTCCAGCAGAGCAATGTATATCAAAGAGAACTAAGGAAAATAATGGCCAAAGTATATCTTAATAACTCAATCAATGAGGAGAGTGTCTACTGCTAACATAAAAGAATTTTACTAATGAAGGGTGATGAGGTAAATTATCTGTGGACCTACATACATGTATCTCAAAGAGACTCTGGTGGAGAAATGCAACTTTTGTTAAATTGGTTCTATTGGGGCAATGTATATGAGAGGGAACTTGAATTCAAAGAATGTTTCTACTGGAGCAAAATATCTTCTAAATGGCTCTGCTGGAGCAATGTATTTTTTTTTTCAATAGCTCTGCCAGAGTTATGTATTTCTTTTAAAAATGGCTCCACTGCAGCAATTTTTTTTTTATAGGTAGTTCTGTTTGAGTAGGCTCCGCCGGAGCAGTGCAATTTCTTATAACAATGATGCCACCAGAGTAAAGCATTTTCTTTTCATGGCTCTGCCAGAGCAGTGCAATTTCTTCTAAAGATAGCTCTGGCAGAGCAGTGTATTTTTTTTTCAATGGCTCCACCAGAGCAATATATATATCTTTGAATGGCTCTGCCGGAGCAGTGCAATTTCTTCTAAAGATAGCTCCGCCGGAGCAGTGTATTTTTTTCAAAATGGCTCCGCCGGAGCAGTGCAATTACTAATGATAGCTCCAGCGGAGCAGGGTATTTTTTTTTTTCAATGGCTCCGCCGGAGTAATGTATTTTCTTAAAAACAGCTCCACTGGAGCAATGCAGTATTTTAAACAATGGCTCCACTGCAATGTAACTTTTTCAAATGCCTCTGGTGGAGAAGTGCAATTTGTTTCAAAATAGCTCCGCTTGGGCAGTAAAACTTTTATAAAGTTGCTCCGGCGGAGTAGTGATTACTTTTTGAGATACAATCCGCATGATGTAACAATGACTTTTAACTCACATAAAAACCATCTCTGTCAAGCTGGAGAAGGCAGAATTCAAATGAGCTAGGCCCAATGATAAGTTGTTCAGGAGAAAGATAAGTCTTGATGGTTTTACTGTAAAATGTACCATTTCGCACTTTGTTTGAGGTCTGCAAAATTTAATAATGAGTTTCAACCCAGGTAGAAACCACCTTTAAAAAGCTTGGAAAAGCATGATTCCAACAAGCTATGCCCGACGATAAGTTGTTTGGGGAAGAGAGAAGTCTTGACGGTTTTATTGTAAAATATAGCATTTCACACATTGTTTGAGCTCCACAAAATGTAATAATGAACTTCAACCCATATAAGAACCACCTTTGAAAAGCTTGGAAAAGCACGATTCCAACAAGCTAGGCCCGATGATAAGTTGTTCAGAAGGAAAAAAAAGTCTTGATGATTTTCATTACAATGCCATAATGCAGTCAAGATTTGATAGAGATTATTGACGTAAAACACCTTTTCCTATGTTTGTCTATGAAAACAAAACATCTCTCAAAGATTTTTACATAGTAATTAACATGGCAGCTATGTCTATCAACTGGCTGGTTTGGAGGTTATATGGCTTGAAAATGGGTGAGTGCGTTGCTATTCGTCGGGATGCAGGGTCTGTTTGCATCCGGCGGAGGGTCTGTGCACCAGGCGCATCACCTCAATTTGGAAATGACCCAGGCACAGATTTCAACTTTGATGGGTCCCTGCCCAGGAACAAGCAGGATAACTGGACCATCCCTGTTGCGGCAATGCCTTTTCACAATATGTGGCCCTGCATGATGAATACTTGGTTACCTCTGGTTATCAGCAACAGAGCTCATAT
>NW_001889949.1:107076-110350 GCF_000143565.1 Laccaria bicolor S238N-H82 | reverse complement strand
TTTGAAATCACCAAGGGTATCTATTGAAAAATCACAATGAAATACCCAGGGATACATTTGAAAAATCACAATGAAATGCCCAGGAATACATTTGAAAAATCACAATGAAATACCCAGGGTATCTATTGAAAAATCGCAATGAAATGCGCCAGGTATCCATTGAAATTTTGCAATGAAATATCCAGGGATACATTTGAAAAATCGCAATGAAATACCCAGGGATACATTTGAAAAATCGCAATGAAATGCCCAGGAATACATTTGAAAAATCACAATGAAATACCCAGGAATACATTTGAAAAATCGCAATGAAATACCCAGGGATACATTTGAAAAATCGCAATGAAATACCCAGGAATACATTTGAAAAATCGCAATGAAATGCCCAGGAATACATTTGAAAAATCACAATGAAATACCCAGGGTATCTATTGAAAAATCGCAATGAAATACCCAGGAATACATTTGAAAAATCGCAATGAAATACCCAGGGATACATTTGAAAAATCGCAATGAAATGCCCAGGGTATCTATTGAAACATCGCAATGAAATGTGCCAGGTATCCATTGAAATTTTGCAATGAAATATCCAGGGATACATTTGAAAAATCGCAATGAAATACCCAGGGTATCTATTGAAGAATCGCAATGAAATGCGCCAGGCATCCATTGAAATTTTGCAATGAAATATCCAGGGATACATTTGAAAAATTGCAATGAAATGCCCAGGGTATCTATTGAAAAATCACAATGAAATGCACCAGGCATCCATTGAAATTTTGCAATGAAATATCCAGGGATACATTTGAAAAATTGCAATGAAATGCCCAGGGTATCTATTGAAAAATCGCAATGAAATGCGCCAGGCATCCATTGAAATTTTGCAATGAAATATCCAGGGATACATTTGAAAAATTGCAATGAAATGCCCAGGGTATCTATTGAAAAATCGCAATGAAATATCCAGGGCTGCATTTGAAATTTCACAGAAAATGCGCTGGGTATCTATGGAAAATTCACTATGAAATACACAGGCCTACATTTGAAATGCCTTTCAAAAAATCCTAAGCATTATACATATGGCCTCTAGGCTTAAGTCTAAGTTATAGAAATGACCCTCTAGGCTTAAGTCTAGGTTATAGATAAAAGTGGTAGCCACCAGTCTTCTCACTTCGTTGGACGTGCTCAATGGGGCCCCATGAACCCCCCAGGTAGCCCTCAATTCCAGGTAAGGGCGAAATTGAATACTCATAATTGATCTTATCGGAAGGATTCAATTACAGCTACCAAGCTTTCGTGATGGATTTGTTGGTGGTGGTATGCAACAGCGCCCTAATGTATGTCATTCGATTTAGTTCCCAACCCCTCAGCCCTAATCACCTCGCAACGTAGGGTTCGGGTTACGCACCAGACATTCAGTACGATTTTCCTGCCCATTCCATGGATACCCACCAGGTAGCTCTAATCTGTTTCACCCATAATACCACTGACTGTCAGTCAGCGTACACACGCCCCTCACGTCCCTCACAACTTTGGCCATGCACAGCCGAATGCATCAGGAAGCTCATTTCCAGCAGCCGAGCCCACTTGCATCCCTCTTCCCGACGACGAAAATGATGACTTTCCTTCCCCTCATCTCCTTCTCGGAAGGATGGCCCGTCCTGCCAGTAAAGTCGCTGGTGTCCGCCGTTCCGAACCAAAGGGCAAGGGTAAGCAGAAGGCCATCGACCTGCCAGTCCCTTCAGGTTCGGGAAGCCAAAAGCGCAAATTATCCACTCCCACACCTCAATGTGCAGATGTGAAGAAGCCTAGAGGTCGTGCAACCGGTGCCGCCAACTATGTCTCTGAGGATCTTGATGGACTGTTCGACATCCTCGAGGAGCACCTACCACTTGGTGGGAAAGCATGGAACTCGGCTGCGGACGATTACAATCAATGGGCTGAGGAGAATGGCCGTCCAGCACACACCACTAAATCGTTGGAATTGAAGTTCAAGCAGGCAAGCATCATATCGAATTTTTATGGGGTCCGTATTGACATGTTTACACCAGCTGGTCAAAACGTCAAAGCCAACAGGCAATGCTGAATGCCCCCCTCACATTCAGCGTGCACATGAAATTGAGATGCTCATGAGCGAGAAGGCTGGCTCTCGCGACCTTGACGACGAGGATATCGTCGACGCTAGTGATGCCATCATCATTACTTCCAACGAGGAAGATGTTAAACAAGTTAATGTGAAAGTCAAGGTTGAAAAACCTCGAGTTCCGATTGCTCGACGCCCTCCTGCGGATTGTATTGCCACTCAAAATACTGCTCGGAATACAAGTCAGGACCTCCTTGCGACCATCACCAATGTGTTAGACCCAGACACACGACGGGCTCGCAATGAAGAACATTCCGTCAACGCTCTCCAGACAGGCCAGATCTTCACCCTTACTAGCCAGCTTCGTGAAGCTCAACGGGTCGCTGACGATCTCCGAAACCAGCTTATGGAAGCAGATCGTCAGCGGAATGCTTCTGAGCGGCGTGCAGATCGTGCAGAGCTCCTCGAAATGATGACAGAGAGACGTGGTGCACAAGTGGTCTCCCGGAAGGACCTTAGCCCTGGCTTTGCTCCTCGGGTAGGTTCACGTCGCCACTCCAAAGTTCACTCCCAACCCCGCAAGTGCCTCTATCGTCAAGAAATAACATACGCTGGTGGAGGTAAGTCTGTCAGATGGATTGGTGGATCTGACGACAACCAGGATGAAGTCCAGGGCTTCAAGGACAGCCCTGGCACTCGTCGCATCACATACTACGATGACGATGATTCTGACAACAGTGTTGATCCCATCAGGAAGCCTCACCGTCATCGCGATGTCTCCCCTCTGACTATTCAGCCTCCAACTCCTTACAATCCACCTGCATCTGGCTTCGACAATTCACAATCATCCGGCAATCTCGCTGTGGGCGGTGGTTTCGACGCTGTTGTCACCCCTCAATTACAACCACGTGTTGGTATCTCACTTACCGTTTCTCCTCATTGCCACTATGCCGATGACCTAACTACCCGTGCACGCGCAGAAGATTAACCACCGTATCACACAACCATGGACCCTCTTCCATTCATGTCCTATTGTTATTCATGTATATAATTTTCTCCATCTCGACTACCACACGCTCATTCCCCAACGTAGTTGTGTAGAGGCTCATCTCCGAGTCAGTCCACTAGAATACAGTCCTTACGCTCCAAAGTAGTTCAATTCCGCTTCTTTTGATCATCTTAATTTACGTG
>NW_001889949.1:58632-103080 GCF_000143565.1 Laccaria bicolor S238N-H82 | reverse complement strand
GTATATATTATGGGTCCCACAAATACAGCTGAATATGATACACCAGCAGAGGACCTTCCAATAAAAACACATTACTTTTGCATGGGGGACACCTTTTTCTAATAGCTGTGTTGGTCTAGAGCAATATATATATATACTATGAAGCTCCATTAGAGCAGTGCAATTTTTTTTACAAAGACTCCGGCGGAGTAATGCAATTTTTTTAGAGAAGACCCCGGCGGAGAAATGCAATTTTTTTTTTACAGAAGACCCCGGCGGAGCATTGCAATTATTTTTAAAACAACTTCGGCAGAGCAATGCAATCTTTTTTTTTTAAAGAGCCTGGTGGCCCAACACAATTTTTTAAGAAACAACTCCAGCAGAGCAATGTATATCAAAGAGAACTAAGGAAAATAATGGCCAAAGTATATCTTAATAACTCAATCAATGAGGAGAGTGTCTACTGCTAACATAAAAGAATTTTACTAATGAAGGGTGATGAGGTAAATTATCTGTGGACCTACATACATGTATCTCAAAGAGACTCTGGTGGAGAAATGCAACTTTTGTTAAATTGGTTCTATTGGGGCAATGTATATGAGAGGGAACTTGAATTCAAAGAATGTTTCTACTGGAGCAAAATATCTTCTAAATGGCTCTGCTGGAGCAATGTATTTTTTTTTTCAATAGCTCTGCCAGAGTTATGTATTTCTTTTAAAATGGCTCCACTGCAGCAATTTTTTTTTTATAGGTAGTTCTGTTTGAGTAGGCTCCGCCGGAGCAGTGCAATTTCTTATAACAATGATGCCACCAGAGTAAAGCATTTTCTTTTCATGGCTCTGCCAGAGCAGTGCAATTTCTTCTAAAGATAGCTCTGGCAGAGCAGTGTATTTTTTTTTCAATGGCTCCACCAGAGCAATATATATATCTTTGAATGGCTCTGCCGGAGCAGTGCAATTTCTTCTAAAGATAGCTCCGCCGGAGCAGTGTATTTTTTTCAAAATGGCTCCGCCGGAGCAGTGCAATTACTAATGATAGCTCCAGCGGAGCAGGGTATTTTTTTTTTTCAATGGCTCCGCCGGAGTAATGTATTTTCTTAAAAACAGCTCCACTGGAGCAATGCAATATTTTAAACAATGGCTCCACTGCAATGTAACTTTTTCAAATGCCTCTGGTGGAGAAGTGCAATTTGTTTCAAAATAGCTCCGCTTGGGCAGTAAAACTTTTATAAAGTTGCTCTGGCGGAGTAGTGATTACTTTTTGAGATACAATCCGCATGATGTAACAATGACTTTTAACTCACATAAAAACCATCTCTGTCAAGCTGGAGAAGGCAGAATTCGAATGAGCTAGGCCCAACAATAAGTTGTTCAGGAGAAAGATAAGTCTTGATGGTTTTACTGTAAAATGTACCATTTCGCACTTTGTTTGAGGTCTGCAAAATTTAATAATGAGTTTCAACCCATGTAGAAACCACCTTTAAAAAGCTTGGAAAAGCATGATTCCAACAAGCTATGCCCGATGATAAGTTGTTTGGGGAAGAGAGAAGTCTTGACGGTTTTATTGTAAAATATAGCATTTCACACATTGTTTGAGCTCCACAAAATGTAATAATGAGCTTCAACCCATATAAGAACCACCTTTGAAAAGCTTGGAAAAGCATGATTCCAACAAGCTAGGCCCGATGATAAGTTGTTCAGAAGGAAAAAAAAGTCTTGATGATTTTCATTGCAATGCCATAATGCAGTCAAGATTTGATAGAGATTATTGACGTAAAACACCTTTTCCTATGTTTGTCTATGAAAACAAAACATCTCTCAAAGATTTTTACATAGTAATTAACATGGCAGCTATGTCTATCAACTGGCTGGTTTGGAGGTTATATGGCTTGAAAATGGGTGAGTGCGTTGCTATTCGTCGGGATGCAGGGTCTGTTTGCATCCGGCGGAGGGTCTGTGCACCAGGCGCATCACCTCAATTTGGAAATGACCCAGGCACAGATTTCAACTTTGATGGGTCCCTGCCCAGGAACAAGCAGGATAACTGGACCATCCCTGTTGCGGCAATGCCTTTTCACAATATGTGGCCCTGCATGATGAATACTTGGTTACCTCTGGTTATCAGCAACAGAGCTCATATTGTCTGAGGACCATTAGATTTGTGGTGTTTTAGGAGGTAATGTGCAGTGCTTAGCTTGGCAGAGGATAAAAATTTGGCAGAGGTTGATGGCAGGTTGGTTCTGCGGAGTGTGATAAAAGAATTACATCACTGGCGGAGAAATGTTTGTTGGTGGGTTGCCCTTGCGATGTACTTAATTACCTACATGTCTGAAGCTCATTCAGATAGGCCATTATGTTTGTGAAGGCAATGTGTGGTGGCTGGTCCTATTGGATATTATAAAAAGAAATTACATCACCGGCGAGGTAATATTTGCGGAAGGATTGCCCTGCTGGTGTAGTTAAATATCTTTTTGAAGTCAATGTGTGAAACTCATTGTAACAGGCCATTATACAAATTTTGCTATGTTTGTGGAGGCAATGTGTGGTGACTGCTCCCACATGGTGGTCCATCGGAGTATTGTAAAAAGAATTACATCATTGACAGAGCAATATTTGCAGAAGGATTGCCCTGCCGATGAACTTAATTTATTCTATTATAAAATTTTTGTTATGTTTTCGGAGGCAATGTGCAGTAGGCTGGTCCCGCATGGTGGTCCGGCGGAGCATCACAAAAATAATTACATCACCAATGGAGTAATATTTGCCAAAGGATTGCCCTGCTGATGTACTTAAATAGCTTTGTGTTTTTGTGGTACTCCACTTTTAATGCCTCAAAAAGAAAAGCACTACTCCGACAGAGTCATTAAAAAAAATACATTGAATCATTTTGCACTTCTCTGCCAGAGTCTTTTTTAAAAAACAGCACTTCTTCGATGGAGCTTCATGATATATATATATATTGCTCTAGACCTCCAGCAGAGCTATTAAAAAGAAGGAATTTCATTTTTATATTGAAGTCACAAAAGAAATTATCATTGCTCTACCTAAGCATTTCATTTTTCTTTTATGCTACCAGCAGATACTCTCCTCATTGATTGAAACACTTGGTTATCATTTTCATTAGTTCCCTTTAATATACATAGCTCTGCCGGAGTTGTCATTAAAAATATTGCATTGCTCCGCCGGCATTGTCATTAAAAATATTGCATTGCTCCGCCGGCGTTGTCAAAAAAATATTGCATTGCTCCGCCGGAGTTGTTAAAAAAAATATTGCATTGCTCCGCCGGAGTTGTTAAAAAAAATATTGCATTGCTCCGCCGGAGTTGTTAAAAAAAATATTGCATTGCTCCGCCGGTGTTGTCAAAAAATATTGCATTGCTCCGCCGGCGTTGTCAAAAAATATTGCATTGCTCCGCCGGAGTTGTTACAAAAAATATTGCATTGCTCCACCAGAGTCATTATAAAATATTGCATTGCTCTGCTGGGGTTGTCTTTAAGAAATATTGCATTACTCCACCCAGGTCTTAAATACCTTTGCAGATTGAATGTGTGGAGCCTCTTCTGACAGATCAATCCAGTATTTGTCATTTATGCAGAGGCAATGTGTGGTTTAGTCCAGTGGAGTGTCTTACAGAAATTTCATGTCACTGGTGGAGTGGTCCGGCGGAGTATCATAAAAAAATTACATCACCAGTAGTGAAACATTTGCCTCACTGGTTGAACTAAACACTTTTGGCAAAGGAAATGCATGAAGCCTCTCCTGACAGAACATTATAAAAATGTTATCATTTCTTTTGGAGGCAATGTGCAGTGCTTAGTAGCTCCAATCAAATCATAGCAAACAACATACATAGATTGACAATATTATGCATGATTTGTATGAGCCAGGCTTGTAATTCTAAGTGTTCATTATGATCATGACCGCCGGTGCAATATTTAGCCCCGGCGGAGGGCAGCTCCGCAGGAGGATATGGCAGTCAAGGTACACCCAGCTACTCCAATCATATGGGGCATTGTTGCTGATGGCCAGCCCATGGTTACTGGGTGATTGTACAGGGTCTGGCTGCCCCTTCCATATTGGGGCCCCACCATCAAACCGGCCGGGCCGGCTGGGCCCTTACCACATGGTTGTTTGTCAGGGCCGGGTGGCCCATCACTATTGGGCCATGATGACTAACATAACTGAGATATTTATGTAACATACGGAGGCTCAAGAGATACATGAAACGTGTCTACCCTTCCTCCAGTCTTGAACGCCTCGCATTGACCAGAAAACCCATCCCTCGTTGTTGGTCGTCGCGCTAAACATTGTCGGCTTTGGGGTCTACTGGTACTCATAGCCTGTCGGATCCAAAATCTTCCCTCTTGTTAATTTCTCCGATGAATTGTCTTTGCACGCATTGCTACAAAAGTAATCACTCTCTCTTTGTGGGCTATTCAGGCACATGATGCAGGGATCCCCGGCATTTGGAGCCATTTCGCGCCTGCACCGTTGCGACGATTGTAATCAACAAACCCTTTACAACCCTCTGTCTCTGTGAACGACTCACCTGCGAGGCAACATCACAGACTGTTCCCACATTTCTGACCCATTTCCGCCAACGTAGACGCTCGGGCGGTACCCATAATTACCGTTGGGTGCTAATACGAGAATTGAGTCGCAGGAATGCATACTCAAAGAAGCCGCCCACACACCATTAGTCATCATGGAAGGAGCCAAGTTGAAATATTGGGTGTTAGGTGGGATCCACGTCTTTTGTCCTATATGTGAACAACAGTGTCAGTAACGCTTCCAAATGACAGGTGTTCCTGTACCATTTGCCAAATCATTTGGTACGGGCACCGCACCGGATTGAAAAAGCTGTTGAAAACTTCCCACATCTGTTACAGAAAATGAAGGTGAGGCCCAGCTGATGAAAACATAGTCAAAATTTTCAACTTGGTCCCCGAATGGGGTCATATCTTGTCGTACGCGTCGTTTGCTTTGGGTCATAAAGTTTGTTGCCCCCCTTCAGTGCTTTACTCTGTCCCGGCGCCTGAGCTGCCCGGCGGCCTTGATTTGCCAGAGAAGCACAAGTTCTGCTGCAATACTCGGAGCTCTGGAACTTTGGCTTCTTCTGGCAACGCTAAGCGAGGTGAAGATGGCAGGCCTCAGCGTTGGCTGTGTGGGTTGAAACAGGTTCACCCACATTGCATAGCAAGGCCGCTTCATTAGCACATGTCCTTGAACAGTATGAATGGTTCTGGAACTTAGGCTGGAGGGAGCAATACTATGGCGAATGAAGACTCGGCACTCTTGAGGCATTCTAATGAAATGTGTAAGGATACTTACCTGGCAAAGGTTGGCAGGTTGATGAGGTAGAAAGTGCTGGACGGCTGTTGAGAGAATGGTGGTCATTTTGAATGTGTTCCTGGGAAGAGTCCCAAGATTCTGCGGAGCTGACCTTAAAACCCATTCAAATGACCAATCACGAAATACCCCTGTTAGACGTAAATGAAACATGAGAAACGATCAAGATATAGATAGTAATTTAGCGCGTCCTGTGGAGTTTATCTTGCAAATCCATGAGTGCCTTTCCAAGCTCATTTCGCCCTTGCCCATCAGCTCCGACACCCCAAAAGGAATCCTTATAGGAGTCCTGCATAGATTAGAATCAGTGAACACAGGATGAAACAAATTTGCGCTGGTTACCTCAATGAGCTCGGCATTCCCAGTCGCAAGAAGCTCATCTTTCAAGTCCTGATGTTGTGTAAATTTGAGCAACAATACTTGGTCCATCTAAAACACATTGAGAAGCTGGGAAAGCGTACGATCACCAACAAACATACGATTTGTATATTGATTCGTCTCCAGTCAGGACGAACATACGCTTTGAAACGTCGGGCCTTAGCCAATGCGTCACTTGGGCATGAGCAACTGCGAATATGTTTGGCAAGATCTGGGCGATGCGGTAGAAACTATAACAGGATCAATAAAGGGGATAGATGTTGCGTAAAACATTTACTTTGAAGGATTGAAATAGGTGTTCGCTAGTCGGATACATCTCGCGTTCGTAACAGACAGGATGATCAGAGAAATTTGTGAAGCCATAATGCAGATCATGTTTGTGGTAGAAGAAAATGGGAGATGGCTCTGCAGGTGACAAGTATCTCGGGGATCTACCTCCACGCCAGATGCCATTTCTCCCCACTTGAGGAGAGGGAGTCATGGTCACTAAATGAAAGAATTTCGTCAGCCACTCGAAACAACAAGCTACTGACGGGCACATAGACGGTACACGTTGTTGGGTAGTATATCTTGAATGTTGTGTTGGATAGAAGCTGCTACAGCCATGGGAACACTTACTTGCACAGCCTATGGAAGGCAACCTTGTGTTTGGAAACCAAGTATCTGGAGATGAAGCTCGCCATGTGATCCTGACAAAGACGAGTGTGATCAAATGAGATTCATGGCCAAAGTTCGGTTCAGTCCGGTTCTTCACAAGTTCTTCACCTCTTTTCGATAACTGGGAAGTCAGTTCGAGCCTCAAGCCGCGGCTTCAAGGGGGTGAGAATTAAAGTGCAAGACTCACAGGGTGGATCGCTCAAGGATCGCCGAGCGCTGAGCACCGAGCGCACGCGTCTAGATAAAGTCCTGAAAGTTACGTAAGCTCTGAGATCTCCGTCACGCTCCGACTTGGCTCCGACTCGGACTATCTTTCGATCCGGAAACCTTCACACTTTCGCCGAGATTATCACTGGTGCAATGTGCAAGTTGACGCCCAGTTAAATATCGCAGTGTCGAGGGTTTTGCTTCGCAAGTGAGTCGCCCCTTCGACTGTCGTTTCAAAATGGTTGAAAGTGCCGACCACTTCAGCTTTGACCATCCTCAGAATCAAGGTTATGGTGAACAAAAGCGGCTGGCATACCTGCTGCAAAGCGATCCCAACTACCACAGGTGTAAGTAACCTGCATGAAATGTGAGCACAGCTAATGCTTGCGGAGCAGTAAAAATTAGGTTCTTAGAGGGCTGGAAACACCCCGGAAAGCAGATACCTCACATTCACGCAATTTTCAAAATCATGTTGTCAGAAGCGAGTTTTAAACCGTTTCATGAATACAGGTCTGTCAACATATACTGATAAACAATCTTCTTTCGTAATCCTATTCGAAGAGCACACGTTGTCAACGCCCCTTTTCAGAACAACCCAGCCAATGAACAGTTCTTGTTTCATGGTACAACCCGAAGCTGTTTCCTAGTCGAGGACAAATACAAGGTCCGTCTCTGCGACCTCCAGCGGTGTTCTTTGTGTAGGATAATAGATCAGTCGTTTGATATTGCGAAATGTGGTAGGTGCTTCAGTCTGTCCTGCTGTCTGTCAATACGTCTGCTAACCCCACCAGGTACAAACCACAATTTCAACAGGTTTGGGTGGGGGATATATACATCTGCTTGTTCATCTAGTGAGTCCTTCGTCAAGATCGTCCCACAAACCTCAACAACATCCCCAGAAGCAGATGATTACATCAAGAATACGGATAAAGCTGGAACATTACGAGTGGTGTTGGTGAATCGAGTCATTGTCGGAAAGCCGTACGAACAGTGTCGGAATGCTACCAATTTGGTGCAACCACCGTCTGGGTATCATTCTGTGAGTATTGTCGCATCAAAATTCCAACGCAGATGTGCTTACTCCATGAATTTCTCATTAGCTTACCGGCACACCTGGCACCAATCTCAATTACGAAGAGACTGTCGTTTATTCAAACGATGCAATTCGTCCTGCGTTTCTCATTGTATATGGTGATGCACCTCCGAAGAGTCAGTCTAAGACGCAGGCTCTCTTGTCAAGGATGTTCAACACATCGTTAGTTGGATAAATGCACGTTTGCCATAGAACAAATTGTTGAAATTCATTCACATTATTTTTCTTCAATCAGACGCATTCCTCCTCGCATCTGTGTTCAATGGGTGTACATGATGATGAAGACAGGGATGATGGCATCTGAGCTTGAGACGAATACAGATTCTCTACCGGAGGCCTACGTGAAACATCTCAATTTGACAGGTGAACAAGCACAGCTTTGCAGAGGACCAAACCTGTTTCGATATCCGCTGCTTCGGATCGACAATTACATCACAAGCGACCATCACGCGGTAGGGTGAGGAGGTGCAGGATGTTGCGAACATGTCAGCAAGTGCTGGACTCTCGTAAGAGTATATGCCGTTTCCATATCTAATTTGAGGTTCGCTCAAGGTTAGATAGTGACCAGTGATGACGGGAACCATGGACCCCTCACCTTCCCTTGTCGATCGGTTCTCCAAAAGCGAACGACTTGAAGAACGACTTGACGATGCAGCAAATCCCACAAGACTCGAAGCTACATAGTCTGGGACCATACAGGCCTAGATCACATATGCATTGCGAACTATAAAAACTCCGGACTTCTTCAAAATTTGGGTTGTTCAAACTGTTGATGACGAAGGTTGGTCAAGTCCAGTGTCGATTGAACGACTCACCGATAGCGGTCATGCAGGATACGGACATCGCGAGGGATTACAACCTCATATGCTTTCTCGAAATATGCCGGTTCCTCTAGTGCTGCCCACCTGCTCAAAAACTGGGCTTTCACTGCCGACTTTGATAAGCTTCTTTTGTCAGTCCCAGCCATCTCAAAACGTGCTCACAGTCTTCCAAGGTCGGCGAGTCATGGGCGTTCAGCTCCCTCAATTGGGGTCCCGTTTGGGACTGGCGGTCGCACAAGATACATAACTGACCAAGCATTCGAGGTTGGAGACCACATCTCATGCAGCCTTCTGCCTCTCCTAGACGAACCGCTTCTCTAGCACACCCCGACTTGTAAGCCATTCAATAACTGGATGTGAGGGACGTACTCTGCATGTATTCTCGAGCAGAAATTCGCGAACGCCAAATGTCCTGTTGCGCGACATCCATCCAACTCGCAACAAACTGGACTCGGACCCTCCCCACGTCGGGCGCAGCTCCTACTGCAGTACGAGTGCATTAAACCTTTCTCAACAAATTTTCGCTTCTCCTCACAAATCTTCGCACAAAACTCAGAGCTTTTCACGACGCATTCGGCTGACTTCTTACCTCGCAAAGATCGAGCTTGATGAAATTTAGCACTTGTTGGTCGGACGGGACCCAGTTTGAGGCGACAACATCCTGAAAGGGTGAAGCCATTACCTTGCTTGGCAAGGTCTATTACCACGGTCATAATTATGTAATCCGTCCTGCTGGCCCCCAAGGTCATATATCCCTTTTATTGACACCGAAACGTTAGAGACCGCTCTAGACTACTGCCAAACCTAACCATACAAATTCATTGTACTGGCCCCCAAGGTCATATATCCCTTTTATTGATGCCGAAACGTTAGAGACTGCTCTAGACTGCTGCCAAACCTAACGAAGCAAATTCGCCATCGCCAGTTGCGGAGACTCAGAAATTTCTGAGAAAGTTACTCAATTTACTGTCTTCAACAAATCTGCTCAAACTCTGCAACTTATACAATACTACTTACTGGTAACAGTACTATAACCCTTTTGCATTTGTCGTCGTGCCAGGTTTTCGACTACTACTTCCAATGGCTGCGAGGAGCGAACCGCCCAAGCGGTTCGGCGACGAGCAGCCAATAACAGATCATAAACTTACTCTGAAGAAATTTCATTTTATTTTTATGTCATCGCCGTAGCGGGCTTTGCACCCGTAGGAGTCAGTACTCAGCACTATAAGATTTTTTATTCTTATCTTGCATGAAATACAAGCAAGGTTTTTGTTGACATTGGAACAATGTCAAACTCTAGTGGTGAAGGTGCACAGTTAATTGAATAGTTTTTCATGTCACACGCGTCACAGGATATAGGCAGTGTTAGTTGTCCAGGGTCCTGGACCCCGGCTTGAAAGATAATCGAGTGCCTACAATTTTCGGATCTGTCCCATTCGAAGGGATCCGATTATACAGATAAGTACAAATTGTAGGTTTCCAACATGACATTTGAAGCACCCATTGAAGGACGCCACAGCCTCGTTTTCATCGTTTTCACAAGCTTTGACTCTGGCCTGTCTGTCCCTTAAAAATACTACGAGCCAGGTCGGATGGCCCCCCCCTGGCCAATCACCAAGGCTTGGTAACACTCCACCAATGGCATTATGTGATGTTTGTGCAATTTAATCACCCATCTATTCATGCCATGCTGACGAGCCGCGAGCGTCGAAGCATTGTCAAGTTCGACCTAGGTGCGTCGAAGGAATGAAGACTCACCCATACTGCAGCAAAAGCTGCGCCATCATGAGCCAGAAATCCCTGGTCAGTTCTGTCAATGGCGCAATTAGGAGTCTGGGTGATTGCGATGTAAGTCCAGTCTAAACCCCCAGAAATTGACTGATCAATGCGACGTTGAAGTTTTGCCATGCACGACCCAAAAATGTTGTAGGGGATCGTATTCACGACTTCTGTAGCAAGACATGTGCTAGAAGTGCCGAGCAGAAATCCGCTAGGTTAGGTGTCAGTACCAGGAAGGGTTAGTATTTTCACTCTTTACAATCTTATCACAACTTCTCATTGTCATCTAGCTACATGTCAAGCACCAGGATGCCAGGCGCCCGTGTATGTGGATAAAGGTGGCCAACATAGCAATTATTGCTCAATATCTCATAAGATGTTCGCTCAGCTGCTTCCACTAATATTTATTGTTGACTTGTTTAAGATAGCCTCAAAGAAACGCTATGCCTCTTGTGCCTTGAGGAACCTACGATATTGAAGTCGAATTTTTGTTCTTGGCGGTGCAAAAATCATGCAGAAGAAAGGGGGCCTATGCTTCTAGAAGTTCCTTTGGGTCATAAAACCTTCCAGAGCAGTATGTTTCAATGTTTCATTGTTCTGACATCGTCTCAGCGCCCCGCTACTAGTTGCCGATCAGTTCAAATAGTCTTGGAGACATACCAAAGCTGCGTGCCTGCCTGTGCGCCTTGTTTACAAGATCATCTCTCCTGCATCTACGCTTGTCAAATACAATGCCTATAGGTGAGTTATCGATCCAATAGTGTTACCTTGAGGAAAGTTGTTGAGGTAGAGGAATCTTCCTAGGGATGCAGTAGAACACTTCAGGCCTGACGCTTCTGAGTGACAGCAGACCTCAGAGGCCGATTCTTTTGATGGTAGGAATTGGCCTCTGAGGGGTGTGGCCGCTCTCTCACCCGCATAAAAATCCAAATCAAGCATGCTTCTTTTTCCGTCTAAAAATAGTCGGAGCATCAAAGCAACAGCCTGTTGGTTGCTGCACTGCTAGGCAGCGCTCGACCCACGTTACCTGCAGCCAGGGTTTTCCAGCCTGTCGAAAACATAGTAGGCACTCCCTTTAATCCTGAAACTTTTACTCAGCATACATACTCGGGATTCCGGATAAAACCTTGGTCAAAAGTCCAATGGGAGCGCACGTCTGGGGCCAGCAGTAACGCGAAGGGCTCCCCCGCTCCCCTAGCACACTCCATAAAATAACAACGTCATAGCTTGAAATTGCACATACTACGTGGTGGGGGTTTAATTTATCACCCTGTTCAAAAATGAATGCAGAATCGATAAAATAACCGAAAATTGCTTTATTCTGATGCTCAGAATATGCACCACTGGCGGCCTTTCATCTGGAAACCAGAACACCATGTTGGCATATTATATGAGATATTTTTACAGCTGTTAAAGATTATGTAGCACAAATATCTTACCAAAGACATCAAACATCTTAGCCACGGGCTCTTCTCGACGATGGTTTGTTTTCTTGGACCTCCCGTGATTGCATACCACCAGAATAATCTAACATAGAAATCTGAGTGCTGCTATCTTTAATGACTAGTCCACCTTTAGCAATAAGAATACTGAAGAGTTTCTCGAGGCCTGAATTACGTGCTGAGTTGAAGTGCCCAGAGTAGATTACTACCCAAATTGTCTCCAAGTTGTTCTTCAACAAGCACCTATACCTTGTGTCGTGAGATCCATATCATAAAATACTATATAACAAAATTCTCAAGAGTATGCAGTCAACACTGACACCTGCAGAAAAGGACCCTTTCAAATTTTACTTAAATGATGCTGTAAAAATCACTTAAAATCTCAGCTACCCGCTTCACCCTATAGAAAAAGATACCAAAAACAGCTGTAAGATAGCCCAATGTCTCAAAGAAAAGTGTTACTGAGTTGGTATTGAAGAGGGAGGTGGAAGTGAGGCTCAAATTTTATTTTTCCGGAGTAAAAGTCAGACTACAAAGGCGACGTCAAAGATTGGCAAAGATGATCATCTTGAGCATTGTAGCTACAGTTACGACCCATAACAGGTCCCTCCCATAAATATCGTCTCACATGGAGTCAATTTTAATACAAAACAGTTTCTATGAATGTATGGTTGCTGTAGGATATCAATGAGTACCTCCGACGTTGTTTTCTTGCCAGTATGTTGCAGTCTCTACATCAAAATCTCTGCCATTTTTTTTTTCCGTTGCAAACTGGATGAGGCAAGGATAAAATATGTATTTCGAGAATTCATATTGTAAGATACAATGTGTATCTAGCCTACACCCAAATTAAATGTAGTAACCGGCCCACAGCAAGGATACAATGTTGGCGGGGATTGACATATCAATAGAATCTGAGACTCGGAACGCACCTCGAGGCCTGGCTTGAATATGTCACAGTCAGAATGCATTAGGAGAGAGCCCGAAACTTGCCAAATAGATAAGGGTGGGCGTCATATGAGTTGAGAACAAGGGATCATCAAAAAAAAAAACAGAACCGTAACTGACACTCAGTACTCACTCAGAAATCATCATTGTCCAGCTGTTTCTTTGCCTCCTTTCTATCACTGCAGACTTGGAAAAGTGCCCCTTCTATTTAGAGCGGAAGTTCAGGAGGAAGACGAGCACTGCGACCAAGAGATTTGGTGAATGCATGACGTATTAAGATTTGAGCGGCAGCTGGAATCGACTCAGTTGAGGAAAGCGTTTGAGCTGTGATACTGATATGAGTATGAATAGTGATAACAGACCTACCTATGTAAATGGCATAGATTCCGCCAGCTCACATAACCAACCCTTCCACAGCGGCCATAATTCCGCGCAGTAACGCATCGGGCTACTTGACACGGATCCATACCTTGGCAGCGGCGCGAATCCTCATCTGGTGACGTCGAGTGCTGCGCAGGGAGCGTAGGTGAGGCGAGTAGTTGGTGGGCAACATGTCACTGAAGGGGGTGAAGGTCGTTCGTCATCGGAAGGGTTCATCGCAAGCTACAGTGTCTTGCATAATGCTTTGCAGCACGAATTTTTTCAAATCGTATTTGATTATATTTGTAGTGGTCACAAACCAAGGCCGAACGAAATAATCCCAGGCCTGAGTGTGACATATTAGGTCCAGTTTAACACAGCCAAATACCATTTTAAAAAATTCACGCTACAAAGCATTATGCAAGGCACTGTAACGGCGCCAGTGCTGGAGCGCGGAGCACCTGTTCGGGCACCGGCAACCATCAGCCGGAGCTATTTTTGGACTGACAGCGTGGGCAGTGACGGGATCACCCCCCTCAGAGGCCAATTGCCACCAGACAAAGAATTGGCCTCTGAGGCCGTCTAGCGCTTGAGAAGCGTCAGGCCTGAGGTGCAGTAGAAGCTCGTGGCAAATTCCTCTCATCAGGTCGCAGCACATTTAAAGGACCGGGAAACGAAAACCGCCGTTGGCATGGTACACGGCGAACATGTAACCTTGGAGATAAAAATCAAACTCGGCTCTGTTCATCGTCTCAGTGCTTTCTCTGCTCTATTATCCGAAACTCCTTTGACGTTTCGCTCTGTAAAGCAAACACCGGTTTTTCCAGGTGGATTTCCTTCTTCTGCGTTGCAAGCGGTAAACCTGCTTACTTGGATTCGAATTTGAATTAGGTTCGGTCAGGGCATTTACACTTCCTCGACCTCGTCAAAGTGAGTTTTCTCCGCCATCTTTCTCTGACAAGTTCATGAAAATGTACTAGGTCGAACGGTTACTCTTCCAATGGTTGTCAGTCCTCTCTTAAGGCAGTGCTATTAAACAAGGTCATTGTCGGCAAAGGATGCAAACTTCACAAGGACAATGAGACATTAAAAGCACCCCCGCGGGGGTTTGATTCGGTATGTATGTTCTATTGTCGAAAATCCCCTTTAATATTTAGTCAATCCCGAAAGGTGCTCGGCGAGAAAGGGCAGGATTTGAATCACGACGAACTGGTCGTTTACACCAACGATGCCATCAGACCCTCCTACCTTGTCATGTATGAACCCTAGACCTGTGGCCGTGAAATAAATGAAAATGCAAGAATTACCTGCTCAGCTGGTGTGCGCTACTGCCGTAGAAGAGGATGATGTTTAAGAGTCATACACATCTGCAACCTCCTCCCCGCCAGCTCAATGCACACTTCTGTCTGTCTCCGCCCTTGTGTCTGCAGCACCCTCCGTAACGGCCTTTCTCAGCAGTCGACAGGCTCATAATAACACGAAGGGTCCTAAAATGACATCGTAGTATGGTGTTCAAATCATATTTGAGTGAGGAGCGCGGCAATACCTAGATTCGACGATATTAAGTATGTTGGTGCGTGATATGGGGTTGGTTTAGCTGAGTGTCGGTTAAGCTGTTCAAGGGGTTGTTAGCGTTAGACGAGTGCGCCCTGAGCGTGCATCATGATCATGGGTGGGGCATAGTACGCTACAGTTTTACCTTGCTCAATGGTCCAAGATATCTCGTGAATGTCATCTTGCTCTAATCCGAAAGACGAATAGGCACCCCCGATGCTGGAGAAAAGCTCGGTCATCTGATGTTTATCGGAGTCCAGAAAGAGGAAGCGAGATTGGTTCGCTGGTACAAACGCTCAAGGAGATATCCGTAGAATATGACGTGATCTACCCACAAGGTCAGCACAGATCAATGAATATCGCGTAAACTGACCGTTTTTGAAGCATGAGCGCTTTGACTACAGGATGAACGTTCGCTGTCGCTGAATTCGTTCATTTGCAGACTATCTGACTGAAAAAAATTTGAGATCCAGAGCCAGAATGCTGAACCATTTGTAGTCAACTTTCCGCAAGGGACATCTCCCGTGAAATGCCAAAACACAATGACATCTGCGAAATCTCGATATTCGTTTCTTGCTTACCTCCGGTCAAAAAGCGCGGTTTTCGCGATTGGTGGGTTTCCTAGAAGCTGTTAGGGGCTTATGAGTTATAAATCGACCGGCGGCGTACTGGAAGACCATCGGTACGAATATCCGCTCCAAAATGGGTTTCAGCGCTACCGCTACGAGGCGCTACCACACTTCATTGACAATGTGGCGTATGAACGGAGAGACGTCGGAAGCTGAGGTCTCCGATTTGGTCCCTGAGATGAATCGAAGATGAGTGCTCAGATTGTAAGTAATCATTCTGCGAACAAGCTTGGAAGGGAAGTAATTGAGATGTCAAGGAGATAATAGGGCGACGAACCGTCAATTGAACGCGTCGTTGGAATGGAATAAGAGGAAAATACCACTGGCAGATGGTGCACGAGCTCGGTTCGCACATCATGTCGAAGAAAGGTAGGGTCACCATCACGGTGGCAAAAAGTCTGCTGTAACTTATAAGGACTGGTCACGAGTCTACCTCTCACCCCTCCGCATCAACTTCCCAACTCACGACTGCCTCACCCTCCACGTGACTGCGAGTCCGGAAAACGCTACCCTGCGCAATACTTTGGTCGTGTGCGCCACATGAGTGGATGGACAGTGCGATTGAACGAATGAGGGCATACAAACCCCGGCCAGATGTGGATCGGAGAAAGGGAAAGAGGACAGTCTTTGAGGACGAAGGTTGATGGAGCGCCAGTCAGACTCTTCAACGAAGAACGTATCACAGCATAGGGGGGTAACAAGTATATTAAATTTGAGCCCGCGATTCGATGGGGACGAGGATACAAACCCAATCCCTGGCTACATCTGACCCAATGAGCACGGATGAAGCAGTGGGATGATATGAAACGAACCTTGTGGCCATTCTATGAGTATGTCAGGCGAGCCTTATCCCTGTCAGTATCACCTTTCCCAACCTCACGTGGCTGAGGTCCTGTTCGGGTGGTCCATGTTGGCCAACGGTAAAGGTGGTACACCAAATTCCGCCTCATGAAAACCCACCCGGGAATTATCACTATACCGTGCGCATCACCCACGAAGAGAGGGCGTGGAAAGGGGCGCAACCAATGTCGTAGCTCAAGGGTTGAATTTTCCCTATCCGAGGAATGGCGTTCTTTGTAACATTTAGGAAAAGCTTAGGAGACTCGCCATTCCGATCGTGTAGCAATAGCCATCCGATTATCGGTTCACAAAGGCACCGCAACGAAGTGTGACGACGCAAGGGGGAGAGGTTTTCTGTTACTCGTTACAGGTGTCGGCTACTCAGGAGATGAACAACGGTTGCATGTTGAAAGGTCAAAGAGCTGGGCGATTCACGAATCGGAAGGAGAGGTCGAGGGCCGACCATGGTTGGACGGATCTCTGATAAAGAGCTTCGGCTTCAGAACCGGGGGTAAGATCTTTCGGGGGTTGCACCACAGGTTGAGGCCTCTGGAATTCGTATTCAGAAAGCCTAAACTCAATCGAATTCATATGTGGGGCGAATGCTCTGTGGAAGAAAGGTCAGCAAAGGGACCAAGGTCAACACGGACATTGAACATACCGGAAGCAACCCCTTGGTCTTTCAACAACCCTCCGTTGATCCTGGTAACGTTGCCGTCGTTCATGGAGTTCAGAACTGGATTCGGGAAGGCACGCCTTACCATTCAGTGGCACTTCTTGTGCAGGGCGGATGTCTGAATGCCCCCTATGTTTCGTCGCATAGAGCCTACATTAAAACAAGTGAAGTCCACCTGGAGGCGCGAAACAGAACGGAACCTTGGTTCGGTGAGGTTTGGTTGTTGTGGCGATGTAAGTGTTTGGGCCAGGTTTGTGATTATTATTATTGAACATGAGCTCTATTTACTCAATATTTACTCTACCTCTTCTCAAGTCCGACGACTCGACGCCTCTTGTTCTCAGGTTCTTGCAGCCCTTGAAAAAAACTAGTGTTCTCAGAATGGAGACGAAATACAAAATTTTCTTGATTTCGAATCTCTTCAGCATTCGTGCTGACTCGGAAATCCCAAGGGTTGGAATGTTATAATTTTATGAACTGGCATGTCTCACAACACTGATCCCTGGGAGCCCTTCACTAATTTCACTCGGCAATGCGAGTCATAATGCATGAGGTCGGGTCCCGGGATGCCATCTAGAAGGCCTTAATATAACTCATTCACCGCCAAGTACCCATTAAGCAGCTGGGCTATGTATCAGCTGGGTGCAGTCTGGTTTTGGACCTACCCAAGCCTCCGAGTCTGTTGGACGTGCGTCTATCTGAGATTCCTTATCTTCCAAGTGTTCCCTGTCCTTGAACTCTCCACAGTTCTTCAAAGCGGAACGAGCGATCCCTTCACAGTTGCCGATTTGTGTTCCCAAACGAGCTTTCAAGGAAGCGGGCGAATGAGGGAATTTCTCGCAACCAAGGACACTGTGCTCTGAGTCCATCATAATCTCAAAAGCTGACCGTCAACGATGGCTTTTGTTATCTTCAAATCAATGCGGCGTCAGCTGGCTGCCCTTATGTCCACCGTTGTTTCAGACACCCCGATTCGCTTACCGTCTGTCAGGGGTAAGGGTTTGACCTGTTTATCCAGTTCAGAGCGCTAACCGGCTGCGTTTCATCAAGATTTGCATCTCGTTGATTGGCGCCACCGTGCATATAGGTCTGATTCACTATCGACACTTCCTGATATGCCTATGTAAGTATTATCATGATGATTATTGAGATTCCTGATTGCTTCCACGACTAGCCTCTCGGACTACGAAACCACTCATGACGGTAATTACAAGATCGCAGGACAGCAGTTCGCCTTTTGAAGCCAACGAGGGAATCAGCCGACTCTAGACGTATGTTAACCCATCCAACTCTCAATAAGGACATCCCAGTTTACGGCAAGGATAACGGAATACACACGCCGTGAAAGGTCCCAGAAGTGGGGATTCCGCGAACGTCCGCTGCCAATGTCAAAAAATAGCGCTCATCGGTCTCACGGACTTGGAAGCAAGATGCTTTAAATACCTGTGGGATACAGATAACTGCCGTGGATGAAACGATTCAGCCCAGGTTTTACTATCCATGTTCATATTACTGCCCATTCTCTATGTTTCTCTTCAGGCGATTCGCGCTTCACCTTTACCCCTTCCGATTGACATCAGCAATGCCCCAACAGGCTTACACCTACCAGCCTGCATGTGCATTGATCAGCGATCACTTACAGATATCATATGGAGCTGCTTTACCACTATCTTCGCTTGCACTTGGCTGTCAGTACACCCCAACATGCCAGGTCCTGATGAAAAGTGTTGGAAGACTGTCCTTCGGAGACTTGAATTAATGCTCTGGTCTCTTATCTGCCCTGAGATGATCATCTGTTGGGCTTGCAGGCAATGGTTTGCTGCACGGAGCTTGTGTGATGAATATGGTGGTGGGTTATTCCCGAGGTAATGAACCTTTGAGGACTGACTGCGGTTAGGGTTGGGATGGACAAAAACACATGGTTACTTTCTACAGATGGGGGGATTTATGCTCATGGATGGAGACGAAATGGTGGGCGTTCTCACGCCTGAGATGTTCCGTGACCTGCTTCAGGACGGCATGATTGCCTTCCCCTCGATTACAGAGGAAGAAATTGAAGACAGGAGCAAGGCTGACGGCCTGGCCAAGGGAATAGCGGTTTTGCAAACCGTATGGTTCATCGCCCAGTGCATTAGTCGAAAAGCGCAGGGACTGATCACCACTGAAGTCGAACTAATCACGCTGGCTTTCGCTGCCCTCAATGGAATATTATATTTCTTGTGGTGGAACAAACCTCTCGACGTCAAGTGTTGCGTGCCAGTTCCCTACGAAGATTGCGAGCCTGTGATGATTCCCTCCTATACTAAGCCTAAAAGTAAGTTTTTCTATTTTCTCAACTAAGAATTGAAATGATAAAACATAGGGTTGACTTGGCGAATCTTTGGCATGTTTTTCAAATCTCCTGGCCCGGAGGAATCTACAGGTTGGTGTTGCTCTGTCAGCAGGTTTGATATGTAATTCAAAGTCCAGTGTCAGCGGTTCCCTTACTCGTGACAGCTCGTGAAACCGCCAAGGTTCCTCACTCTAACCCTAAAAGTAAGTTCATATCTACCGGACTTTTGAAAATGAATTGACGAAATGCACCAGAATCGACTCAGATCTTTTCCAGCATCTTTTCGTGGGGTCATACGTGGTTTTTGAACTCCCTTGGTCATTTAACGGGTTGCGCAGCTAGTGAGTCCTGTCCTTCTAGAATGTTAATTTGACTATAGCATATATTAACAGTGGACACCATCACACTTGCCACCACCTGTGCATTATTTGTGAAGAAGGCTTTGGTGGAGCTCCTGTTACTTCCATTCAGAGCGATCCTGGTGATTTTGCTCAGGTTCCAGGACTTCCACAGATGCGATATGGTTGATGAGGATGCCATCCGGGTTCCAACATTTTACGCACCTGCCAACGATGACCATGGATTCTTTAGGGTCCGCATAACGACCCTGATCGTTGCGACGATCTTTGGAGGCATCCATTGCGCTGGCTGGAATTTTCCCTTTCCCTCTCACGCAGAGCTGATTATCTGGCGTGTATCCTCTTTAATCATTGTCATTGTTCCGTGGACTTTTGTGCCTCTACTTGTGACGGGGTTTATGGGGATAGATACAATTGCCACCAAAGTTTACACCATGGTGTCCTACTCTGGCGCTGTGATTTATGTTCTCGCACGGCTCACCCTCTTTGTCGAAGCTTTGACCGCCCTGAGGCATCTTCCCCCGGGGGCATACGCTGTAGTCGAGTGGACCGCCCTTTTACTCCACATGTGACCAACGGCTGTTTACTCGCTGTTTTTTTTGGGATATTCTCTACGAGCTTTCAGTGACTGGCATAAGTCTGAAGTATATGTCATTCAATTTTCACGTGGGTTGGGGAGGGTTTCTGTCTCATGCTACCATTTATCGTTCATCAACTTGATATTACCACCTGGACTCAACGTATGTCTCATAATCACCGTAGCGTGCCTACGGGCGCAAAGCCCAATACTTACGGTGTTTAGATAAAAAGTAACTGTTTTTTTTCTTTTCTTAAAGAGTGATTCTGGAATCCTTTGTTGGCTGCTCGTCGCCGAACCGCTTGCGCGGTTCGCTCCTCACAGCCAACGTCCCTTGAGAGCTGCAACCACTGTAGCGGGCCTACGGGCGCGCTCCGGCGATTAGATTAAAAAGAAATAAACTTTTTTTTAAAAGTGATTTTTGCGATCGTTCTTGCGCGGTTCGCCAACGTCGACGTCTCCTTTCTCTGGCTGGACGATGACAAAAGCGATGCAGACGTACAAACAGACATAAAGTATTCCACCATAGCCTGTAGGACGATGACAAAAGCAGAATCCAAACATGTGCAAGAGAGGCTTAGAGAGCTACAAACAACCGTAACGTTTCCCACGGTGGAGGCTGCAGGCTAAGACCAAAGAACCCTAAGCGAAGTACTTGGCCCTAAATCACAATTCGGGTGTGTGATCTCGCTGGCAGATCACAATCAAATTGTGACTTGGATTAGGGTCTGGAAAACACCAGGCCAAGTCTTCGCGCTGACTTAGCATTGTACATACATGGTAAATAGTATCAAATAATTCAATAATTGTTAGTATTCGCTCCTCCTCGTCGTATCATACACGCTTATGAGCGTGCCTCGTTCTGCATTCCAGACAATGACACCCCTCGGCAGGTGGATGACTTTAGCATTGATCCAGCACTTTTCCAGGAGTCCGTACGTCAAAAATCGGTGGCGTAGCTGTACCTAGGACCCTGGTATATGCTATAGAATGTCTGATCCTTATGCGGACGGAAATGGGACCTAAAATCGTCTCACCTTCGATCCTTATGTGTACGGAAAGCCCGAACTTTGGCCGGAGGTTTGATCCATTTTGCATCTGTAAATGGCCAGTCGGTACGGAGGTCCGATCCAATTTTCGTACGTTTGTAGCTGTCGGCTTGAGCTGGGTTTGAGCTCAAAAAATTTCACAACCCCTCCCACATCTTCTATTTTCCCCAAGCCCTCTGAGCGACGCACCACATCATCGTTCTCAACGATGATAATCCATTTGGGAATAGCGCGACTCAGCATCAGCCATTAATTACCACAGTGCTCCTTTCATCTGATTGCAATCAACGATGTCAGGATTTTGGAATATATTGGAAGGTCAGTTGCTCAACTCATTTTGTTTGCTAAATGTATTTTTGAAGGTCATGCTTTCAGCAGTCATTCATCCTGGCCCGGAACACAAACTTTCAGAGGACTTTGTAACTAAGATCTTACTTGGCAATTCTGTGGCTCATGCAACACTGCAATATGGAAACATTGCGGGATACTCTGACCTGATCACGACCGTTTTTTTTACTTTTTTTTTTGTTTTATGCGGACATTTTGACCTAAATTCCAACTCTCATCCTCTATGTGCACGGATCTCGAGCATTTACATGTCCGATAGGTATTGCGGACGGAAATGGTCCAAAATGATAAGTAGGATCCGAATTGCGGACGGAAACGCCGAAAAATCGTCCGTACGTAAGTGCCAAAATTTGGCCGTTTTGGATCGGACATTTGACAGCATATACCAGGGTCCTGTACCTTCCCAAAGGGTCACCACCTGGTTCTTTGGACTTCTTCCTTCCCGCCACATCGTCCCATTGGTAAGTCCCCTCCTGTATTGTAATCTCGGCTCCAGATGTGTAGAGAGGTCCGGTCCGGCGGTCCACGGAGTTTAAAGTCGGAGGCAAAAAAAGCGAACAAAACACGAACACAGGACCTCTCTACTACATCTGGTGCAATTTGATCAGTAGGGGTAGGCTCATGTGACAACGTCACGGTGGTCACTCTTGTTCACACCATTCCTCCTCCTACTCAGGCGATGAAATAATACCACCAACGTCAATGTTCTTTCTAAAAATGACTTTATTACACTACCTTGATTGGATCTGAATAGTTGTCTATTTTTTTTCTCTTGAAGAGGCATGCTACTTGGTCAAAATCAAATGCTGATCACACAACCACATATTTTACTAATAAATTTCTGAGACTGGTGTGGACCTGCCTAATGGTTTGGAAACCATGTAGACTATATGTTTTGGCCTTATGGAACTGAGGATGTGCAAGTTTCCTGCTTTGGACTGCAGGGATGTTGCACAAGCAGATAACATCTTTTGCCTTATCCAATGCACAAAACTGGGTACTGTGAAGTGAAAAATGCTGTCCCTTGTCATTGATTTGTACATAGGATTGAAGAGAATATTAGCTTTTATTTTTGCAAGCTACTTTTGAAAGACTGAGTTTGTTTCCTGCACCACTGACCTTTCAAAAGGCTTGTACTCTCCTTCAGCTATGATTATTTGCTGGCAATGAAGCTAAGGTGTAGAGCTCAGTTACTTTATACTTATTGGTGATAAAGCATGCTATAGATCTCAGAAATAATTTTAGAGCTGACATGAAAGTTGTAGAGATGATTTGGGATGCAGGACTTCTTGAGGATGAGGTGTGTTACGAGCCTGTCACACGAGCCTACCCCTTCCTATCAAAATGCACCAGACGTTATAGGGCAGGATCTTGCGCGTGAATTTTCTCATTTTTTTGCCTCCGACTTTAAAGTCCGCTGATGGGATCTTATCTCCCTCCTGGACAGCGCTTGATCCTGCCCTATAACGTGGGGAACGAGACTACCTGTATTGTATCTCTCCTGCCTCACGACATCAAGACTGACAATAGCAGCCGAGGCCCCAAGTCATGGCAGCTTGCCTCCCATACTCAGCAAGAAGCTTGCCTGCCATACTCAGCAAGGGGACGGACCACCATGACACGAACAGGGCAACCACGACATGACTACAACAACCATGATGTGACCACGACCACACGATGACCACAACGTCGGACCACCACGATGCGACCACGACGGACGACAGTGACGCGAAGACGACCACGATGGACCACCACCACCACAACGCGAAGACAACTCTGACGGACAACGAACCCATGAAGACAAATGAGGGACGACGACAACGAACAACTAACGAACAACAGACGACCACCTGTGGTGAGTGCCCAATGTCTCTACAGCCGTGAACGCTTAGCATCCTAACCCACTCAATCACACCCTCACATCACAAAGCGACCGTAAATGTCTTCCAACAATGACAACGAATGCCATCGACCTCAGTGGGTACTAGTCGGCCTTGCCTCTCTTGTTCATATTGGCCTAGCGATGGGGTTGACATTCATACAAGTATATATGCTACTTTCCTAAAATAATCCCCATCATGTAGATGTGTATGGTACTCTAAAATCAATCTTATTGTTGGGCCTTTATAGGCATACATGACTGGTGTAACAATTCTCATTGCTCAGTACCATGAAAAATGGACAAAATACCTTACTTCACCACAGAAACAAACACCTGGTTTGAATGGCTGGGTGCCATGTTCTGTAAAGTCAGGAGGTTGTTTCTGATGCAATTTCCATCAAGTAGAGCCCAAGAACATAAAAATCGAACAAGAACTTACCCGTTAGCCTCAATTTCTGGGGTAAGAGCCCTCATTCATCCACAGAATCGAACGCTGAGATTGAACGGTTGGCCGCTATGTTTTGCGAATTTGGGAGGTCGTTCCTAAAGCGATTTCCGTCAAGTAGACCCTTAGAACGTAGAAATTGAGGAAGAACATACTTGTTAGCCTCAATTTCTGCTAAGAGACCTTATTCCTTCGCAGAATTAAACGCCGAGTTTGAACGGTTAGACGCTATGTTTTGCAAACTCGGGCCGTTGTTCCTGAAGAAATTCCGGTTAAGCAGATTTCAAGAACATAAAATACGGGTAAAAACTTACTTTGTTAGCTCAATTCTCGTAATAGATCTCATTTCTCCGCAGAACCGAGCGCCGACTTTGAACGGTTAGACGCTATGTTTCGAAAACTCGGGAGGTTGTTCCTAAAGCAATTTCGGTCAAGTGAAACCCAAGAACGTAAAAATTGAACAAGAACTTACCTGTGAGCTTCAATTTCTAGGGTAAGAGACCTTACTGCCCTGCAGAACCAAACACCGACTTTAAACAGTCAGGCACTATTGTTTTTAAAACTTGGGAGGTTGTTCCTGAAGCAAATTTGGTTAAGTAGAGCCCAAGAATGCAAAATTTGAGTAAGAACTTACCTGCAAGCCTTAATTTCTGGTGATAGCCCTCATTTCTCCGCAAAACCAAACACCAACTTTGAACGGTTGGGCGCTATGTTTCGAAAACTCGGGAAGTTGTTCCTAAAGCAATTTCGGTCAAGTGAAATCCAAGAACGTAAAAATTGAGCAAGAACTTACCTGTGAGCCTCAATTTCTAGGGTAAGAGACTTTATTGCCCTGCAGAACCAAACACCGAATTTGAACGGTTAGGCGCCATGTTTCGCAAACTTGGGAGGTTGTTCCTGGAGCAATTTCGGTCAATTAAAGCCCAAGAACGTAAAATTTGAGTAAGAAATTACCTGCAAGCCTCAATTTCTAGTAATGGACCTCATTTCCCCACAAAACCGAACGCCGACTTTGAACGGTTGGGTTGCATGTTTTGAAAACTTGGGAGGTTGTTCCTAAAGCAATTTCGGTCAAATGAAACCCAAGAACGTAAAAATTGACCAAGAACTTACCTGTGACCTCAATTTCTGGAGTAAGAGACCTTAATCCTCCGCAGAACCAAGCACCGACTTTGAACGGTTAGGCGCTATGTTTTGCAGACTCGGGAGGTTGTTCTTGAAGCAATTTCGGTCAAGTAGAGCCCAAGAACGTGAAATTTGAATAAGAACTTACCTGCAAGCCCCAATTTCTAGTAATAGACCTCATTTCTCCGCAAAACCGAGCGCCGACTTTGAACGGTTACGCATTACGTTTCGAAAACTCGGGGGGTTGTTCCTAGAGCAATTTCGGTTCAGTAGAACCCAAGAACGTGAAAATCGAGTAAGAACCTACCTGTAAGCCTCAATTTCTGGCAATGGACCTTATTTTCCACAAAACCGCACGCCGACTTCGAACGGCTGGGTGCCATATTCCCAAAACTTGGGAGGTGGTTCCTGAAGCGATTTCGGTCAAATAGAGCCCGGGGGCGCAGAATACGAGCAAGAACTTACTTTTCTAGCTCAATTTCTGTTTGTGGGCATCCTTTCACCACAAAACCAAATGCCAAAATTGAACGGATCGGCGTTCCATTTCGTAAGCTCGGGAGGCACTTCCTGTAGTAGTCACCGTCAAGTAAAGCCCAAGATCATCAAATTCGAGCCAGAACTCACAGAGTAAATCCATTTCTTGTGGGTGGACTTGCCAAACCTTGATGCCGAAAATAGCTTGTGCACATGGAGCTGAATGGAGGTGCAGTTCATGTATTTGATTTACGAGGCTTCTACCTGGTAGTCTATTTTACAAGGTAAAGGGAGAGGACAGCTATGTAAGTACGAGCGTCGGCTTGAACGGAAAGGGAATTAGCGCACGAGAAAACCCTCAGGGTCCAGGACAAGTGTTGGGTGGGAGGTGTGATTTCGGGACAAGTCTATGGAAACCCGGAGCACCAAGCTCCAAAAATACAGTAAAGTCTTTGCCAAACACTGCAGGCCGTGATTGCCGAGTGAATTTGAAAAGTAGTGACCCCGGAGACCTCATGCTGCTGATCATCTGTACTACAATTTAAAAAAATGAGTTATGTGGATCGCCAACACAGCGGTCAATTTAAACTCAAGGAATAAATCAAAAACTATCATTTCAGCTAGCTGGCCAGAGAACGCGCCAGCTTGAGACGCTTTTGGCGCGGTCACATGACCAGCCAAACAACGCCTTGCAACGCGTCACCTTGCGTTTACCAGTGAGGAGCGGCAACCCACTGCCAAATTTTCAACTCCGCCAAATTTTCCCATCACCAAAGACCTGATCAAAAAATGGTCGATCGTCTCAACTGCTCGTATTTACTTCAACACAACAGTAGATTGCCACTTTAAGTGTGGATATATGTAGGTGGAGCATAAGTAAAGGTGCTTGTATACAATTTAGCACAAAAATACAAATATTCTGTCAGTTAATATCTTACTTTGAGCCTTCCAAACCCCTTTATAAAATTCTGTCCTGAACAAATCCATCCTACGCTCCATGAGTTTGTGCCTGCAAAAATTTGAAAGAATACCTCTACAGATGAGGTAGCAATCCATGACGGGGGAATGGCATGGTAAGACACGTCAATGATCACGTGTTGCAATAAAGAAAGTAACTGAAGCGCGACCAAAGCACGACTATCGGCGTCAGCAACGCGTTATCGTCATTACCTCTGCGTATATTGACTTGTTAACCACAAGTATATTATATCATGGGCAAAGACACTTGGAAACTGGGCCAGAAGTCAAGATTGACATTGCAAACTTCCCAGTCAATGACAAACCTTCGCAACATTCACTCCGACAACTTGGAGAACAGACCGGAACACAATATGAATGTCTAAAGCTCAAAACCAGCAGGAGCTTGAAGCTCAACTCGACGTGAGGAGTGAATAGGAAGGCTACATTCCAGAGGAAAATGCATCTGACATGTATAGTGACACAGATATAGAACTTGGCTACTAAATTCAATCATAATAATATATTATATATCACCACAAACAACATAGACTTGTAAATTGGTCCTACGTATCGATTGAAGTGAAATAACAGTTGTCGACCACTGAATTCGACTATTTGGCGCGAAACAAACAGAACCAAACAGCACAATTTTATTGGCACAGTTGCCGCTCCCCATTACCAGCATACCGCCCTTGTCAGCATCTCCCTTGAAGAGTGACAGCCTGCCTACCTAAAGTCCTACTTCTCACCATGCCAGAGGATCCTGAGATCAGTGTTATCATTCACCAGATCTTGGCTAAGATTGTCCAGCTGGCCAAGAAAGAGGGAAAAGCACCAATGGGTGAGTTTGCTCGCCCAAGTCTCAACTCTTGATCATCAAACAAGCTAACCTGACTTCATGTAGCTTATTTATGGCTTTTTTCACGGTGCTTCACCTTGGGTACCAAGGCTAAGCCTTACTCCAGTATATCTGTCGACAACTCTCGATATACAGAGTCATTTGATTCTGATGATGACTCCTACGTTCCCAATGCATTTGACGTGACTCGAGCGTCAGGTAAACCGTGGGCTTATTTGGTAAAGAAGAACTTGAAACCTGGCCCAGTCTGTGTTGCCCGCCGTGGCAAATGTTTGGCTATCGGAGCGGGACATGTATGTCAAACATGCATCCCATCTTTACCTCATGCTTACAAGACTATTTTATTCAGCATTTGACAACCTTTCATCTTGGCTTAGAGGCTAAGGTTACCATTGTGTCTCAAGAGGACTACGAAAAGCTCATTGCGAACGACTGTCCCAGATCGAACAAAAATAAGGCCAAGGCTGCAAAAATGCGTTCCTTTGAATTACACTCTGACTTTATCGAACCTGGGTCATCTGCAAACACTAATCGGACCATCAACATCTTCGCAGCTATAGTCTCTGAGTCATTTGCGATTGTATTCTCAGACTTTGCACGACTTATGCGCATGCATGTCACCAGTATCAACCGGCCCTGGACTCAACAAGATCTCGATGTTGGATCACCAGTAAGTCATGATTGTTCCATTGAATTACGCTTTCACTTTAGCATTATATCGCTTTAGGAGTGGCCTATTATCTGGAGTGCATTTCCTGATGGGGCGGACTGGTTCCTTGAGAAGGATGTTGCTCTCAATGCCCTGGAGAAGTGGAGACATGATATGAGCACAGGAGCACCAGGCCATTCAAAGCCCATTGTCGATGTTATTGCTAAAAATGGCAATCGCGTATTCGGCGGATTTGGAAGACATCTTGCTAATGACTTCCTTTACTATGCTGCAATTTTCCCTGGTGCTCCTTGCTCCTGGGTTTGCTCTGATGATGCACGCTTCTCCCACTTCACCTCTCGTATTGTGAGCTATACTCAGATTTGGCGGTCTGCTGACTTTCTGAAACGATGCGGCATGTCAACCAACTCTTCCAATCCTTTCGCATTCAATACAACATCTGATCGTAATTATACCGCTGGATTTATCTGGGTATTCAGGAAGGCATTTGTCAAGATTCCACAGGACTTGTATAACCAGTACCTACGAGAAGGACTATTCGATCCAACTCATAAAATAGGTGGGTTAATTCTTCCTTTTCTGTTTTATCCTGACAATTTTCTGCATAGGGGATCCATATCAGTACACTGGACCGCTCTCTGACAAGCAGTTCAAGCGTATTGAGGTGAACTACCATGCTTACCTTGATGCCTTCACTGTCATAACAGCAAGAGTTCCAGATGGGTGGAAGGATGGACCAGTTGTAGGTTCTTCATAATCATCGCTGTTTGCTTTCTCACAGTAATCATTGGCAGCAATCATTCTCTGACTTGAAGGAAGCAGGGTATAGTACCACCATTGGGCCAGCGCAGTTCCACGAAGCAAAGCAAAATATGGTAGATCCAGACCATGCCATACAAGTTTGCTTGCAGCCAGGAAGACCAGCAAAGGTGTGTTGTTCATGCCTTTTCAATCAGTACAATTCAGTTTACACTTCTCAGGTTACAGGGAATGGCCCAGGGCGGAAGAGGAAAGCGCTGACAAGAGAAACTCTTGAAAAAATGAAGCTACAGAAGAAGAGAAAACTGATGATTCACTCAGAAGAGCAAGAGAAGGAGAATGAGCTTCCTATTATTGTTGCATCACCATCCCCTCCTCAAAGATTGACCCGCTCTCATAAATGTTAACCAATACATCTGTAGCTAGTAGATTAGTATTCTACTGTATGAGAGCAATTATCTAAACCTTCCTCCCCAAGAAACATACAGTATCATTATTTCAGGGATATTGCCTGCATCAAATTATCAACCAGAGAACTACCAGAACAGATATTAAATGAGATCTGTGTCCTGTGTCCTGTGTCCTGGGTTCCCACACTGGTGCAGACAGTCAACTTTAAACAGAAATCAAGCTCTTGCACTTGCTCTTATCCTTTCAAAGGAGATATGAAGCAATTCTGAGAGGCATAAGGCTACCATACAAATTATAAGCCAGAGTATTGTAAGAGAAAATTCAAATGGGTGAGATACATTCTCCCATCATCCCATGTTCCCACGAGGCTGCCCACTTCTGACTTCAAACAGAAATTAAGCTCTTGCACTTGCTCTTATCCTTTCAAAAGAGATATGAAGCAATTCTGAGAGGCATAAGGCTACCATACAAATTATAAGCCAGAGTTTTGCAAGGGAAAATCCAAGTGGGTGAGATGCATTCTCCCATCATCCCATGTTCCCATGTGGCTGCCCACTTCTGACTTCAAACAGAAATTAAGCTCTTGCACTTGCTCTCATCTTTCCAAAAGATGCATGTAGCAATTCTGAGGAACATAAGGCTGCCATACAAATTATAAACCAGAGTATTGTAAGAGAAAGTTCAGAAGGGTGAGATGTATTCTGTCAATGTCACATCATCTCATGTTCTCATGAAGGTGCTCACTTTTTACCTCAAAACAGAAATAAGACTCTTCCAGGTTTCTAAATTCTGGTTGCCTCCAAAAAATTCAAAGCTATTCCAGAGGGTGTGATGTCTCCATCAAAATTATCAACCAGAGTATTACAAGTTAAAATCTCTAATGACTGAGCTTACAGCCTGGTCAGTCCTCCTGTGGTATGACTATATCTTTCTCTTTTGTTCTGTACTTCTTTTCAGATCCAGATGAATAGAATATCAAGTCAAGTATAATTGTATATGTATAAAATCAAATAGCTACATGGGTAGGATATTTTTTATGCTTGAGATTCAATAGAGAATTTTAAATTGGGAAACCAGAATAAAAAACAATACCTCATTCTTAATCAGAGTTATACTGAGTTCCAAGAATTGAGACCTTTCCTTTAGACTTTCCCAATGACTTCTTGTTTCCTGTGGTTAATTGGTCTCCCATCTGCGCGATCTCCAAAGGATTTTGAAGTTCGAACCATTCACAGTACTTGTTACACTGGTGCTGAAGGGGAAACAGATTGAACGCTTCCCCAAGATTTCCATCGCCAAAGAGGTCATTACCAAGTTGCCTGCCAGACATGTCTGTTATTGGGTATTGTGAAAAAAACAGCTGGACTTATGGTGCGGTCAGGATTTGGGGATCTGTGAGACAAACGCCAATGCCTGGAAAGAAAGGTAAGAATCCGATATGAGCTGCTGGAGCGTTTAATGTTACCTTGGAAGTCTGAGACATAAGCGAGACCTCCAGTGATAGCGTATTGAACATGCTGGATGAACATCAAAAATTCCGCCAGATCATAGTCAGGTTCATCAGGTAAGAGCTCAGAAGCAGCGCTTGCATTGTGCAAGTACTTGATGAAGTCGGTCTTCTCTCCTGGAAGCATCTCTTCCAACAAGTAAGCGGCACGATTGGTTGTTGGCGATGGACCACTGTTATCAAGTGGCTTCTGAGCAATAGCCATTCCAGCTTCGACAAATCGAAATTGGAAAACTGTGAATGGTGGAGGTTTTCCGGAGGGGTGCCGCGCCATGAAATGTTCCATGAAATGGTACGCAGTCTTCAGAAGCGAGTTAGCCCAGATAAGGAGCTTACACTCTTCAAAGATAGCGCTTTCTTCTTCCGCATATGGCATTCGCACCATCCCACCACCCCGCTTACTCCTATATGGTCGTTTAAGAGCCACAGAAAGACTGCACCCCTTTTTGTTTGAGGAATGTGCAAGGTGAGCCAGCATCCCTAATCCAGTCAACGGATAATGTGATCCATTGAAAGTCAACCTTGCGGGAGATGTAGTTTTGAAAGAGCCAACTCCAAGGTATACCTCTGGGCGTGGGTCATAGCGAAGTTGAGCATCGAAGGGCTCCGCATCTGGCCCGAGCATATCGACCCTCATCTTGGTGGGTTCTGCGATGAGCTCCGCTAAGGTGGGCTGCGGGAGATTGTGGAAGGCAATCGGTTCATGCAAATAGGGATCTGCATTCAAGTAAAGCCAGGATGTTAAGATATCTTATTCAGACCAAATTCAGACAACGCACTGCTGGCCAATTTTCCATCCGTCAATTTAGCCCCACCTGCAAGAAATCCCTGTCTTAAAGTTTCTGGATTGAATGAAAAGACTCTTTTAGAGGTTGCGACGCTCAAGGTAGCAGCCAGCCTAAGTGGCGCTAATAGTCTCTGCTGGTTCCTTGCATCGGTGCGGTCCTTGGTGGAGACACTGGTAGTAAAGCGTGCGTCGCCGTTTTGAGGTCCAGCTTTTACAGATTCCGCTCGGTTTGCATGCTCTTCTTCATTGGCATGTTCCTCTGCGTTCCAACCCTCTCCCGCAATTGTATCCTCTTCTTTGAGCAGTGGATTCTCTTCTGCATGCTCATCTTCGAACAGTGGATTCTCTTCTGCATGCTCGTCTTCGCCTGCTCCCTCCTCCTTAGAGTCCCTGCCAGAATCGTCCGAATCAACAGAAACAGGTGATGCCTTCCTGATCCCAGAACCTTTGCGAGCAGCCTTGCGACTTCCCTTGCCATGGCTAGCTAAAGCCTTTCGTTTGGTATGAAGGCCAAATCCAGCTAGGAGACCTGCGGTAGGGCCAGTCATTTCTGGGGAGTGGGAGCGCCCATTGTACAGCTGTAGAAAATGAGCATCAACTAGTACATTGCTGTGACATATTTGAAACAACGTACCTCTTTTTCACGCAGCGCTTCGATCTCCTTCCAGACAATAGGATTGAAAACAAGGCCAAAAATTGGCATTTTAGCGTTGGCTGGCATGGAAAAGATAAGACTGCCATCCTTCTTGCGAGGATTAGGTTTCAGAAACATGTCTCCGAAGTATGACTCCTCAGAGTATGGATCCAGCTTCATCCAACCTGAATCTCGAAGGACCATGTCATCAACGTTGAATGGAACTGATCCACAATATTCAAGGAGCGGATCGTGGAAGGTGTCTCGAATGAGCCTGGAAAGAGCTCTAGTAGAGATGTCTGAGCTGACGCGTAATCCTTCCTTGATTCCCTGTATATGGATTAAAATGATTAAAGTAAAACAACATACTCATAGCGACTCACATGTATTATGATTGGCTGACCTTTTGCATTGCAAGTCGGCTCGTATACATAGAGATTTATCTTCACTTGGCCAATCTGACTAGCAGTTAGCCCTTTGTATGCACGGCTGGACCAGGCTGAGGTCTGATTCGCATGCTGGCTGTGATTTGCAGAGTATCCCATAATGGTCTGGGATGGATAACACATGTCTGAAACTTTTGGGCTTGGGGCAGGTATGGCAGTCACACGACCGCCGGGAGCGTGTCCTCCTAAATTCTAATAAGACATTGGATGCAATAAAAATGAGAACGGACAAACCTTGTCTCTGAGAACGGACAAACCTTGTCTCTGAGAACGGACAAACCTTGTCTCTGAGATTCATTCACATTTTGTCGCATGGCATGAAAATTCAACAGGGGCACAGTCTGAGAGGCACCTGTGGCCCTGATGTTTCTTGCACCTGTGGACATGTCAACATATTAAAAATGCTATGAGATTGACTTTGAGCACCAGTATGAGTGACATTCCCAAACTTTGCAGCCGCCTCTTTTCTGTCGTAATACTGACCACAAGGACCACAAACATATTTTACATGCTGAGTAATATCTTCTTTTGCAATCCGTGGCTGTCCAGGCTGAATGATAGTGCCACAGGACACCCGTTCACAGCGAATTGAACGAGTAGCAACCGCATTTTCCGTGAACTGAAGTGGCATTGATTGCGGAATGGAGTAAAGAGAGAGAGGGGGGGCAGGAGATTTGAGGTCGGATGTGTGGACCAGCAGTTCCGTCAATTTGAAATGATCGGACTACAATTACCGGTCTTGATAACAAGCGATCAAGTTTCTTGCTGCAATACCACTTCCATGAGAGATGCCTCAGGCTAACCAGTTCAAGCCTGTCCATAAGTAAATCTAACATTCAATGACATTCGGGAACTCACCTTATTCAAAAATAGCACCCATCGAGGAAGTAGAGCCACACATACGCCGATTATGGAAGATGCGCAAAAATGACAAAGAGATTCTCAGGATTCTTTTAGATGATCACATCGATACAGATAGATACGGGCTTGGGTAGGTCTACCGTTCATTCATTTGTCTATTACTGAAAGTCAGAACCTCTAGTATAAATTCCTTTTGTAAAATTCGTTGGAACTTGGGCGTGGAATGGTCAAGGCGGCAAAATCACACTGTGGAGAGTATACATGAAGATGTTCAGGCAATCAGGCGTCTTTATCCATTGGCTGGGGCTCGTGAGATGAAGTCTATCCTTTTTCACGATCGGGATATGGATGTAGAACGGTAAGATCGGAATTCATCAACGCACTGGCTAGATTTAAATTTGAAACCTTGCAGAAGTCTGATAATCAGGTACTTCCACGCATATGAGTCTGACATGGTTAAGGAGAGAAAGGCTAGACGTCTCAAACGACGTCGCTTTTGGGCAGCAGGAGTCAATGACCTTGTTGCTGTTGACCAGCATGATAAGTGGAAACGATTTGGACTTGCCCTTCACATTGGCGAAGATCCCTTCTGTGGAGTGACTCACTGGCTCAGGGTTTGGCATAACAATAACAACCCAAAGCTTGTGCTTTCATACTACTTGGACTGGGCTGAAGTTTCTGGATGTGAGTCGTGTTTTGTTCCAGACTCACCCACCTCACTCACTTCCTCTTAGATATTCCTCTCATCACTCAGAGTGATCTGGGTTCCGAAAATTATGGAATTGCAAACGCACAAAGTATTCTTCGCCAATGGCATGATCCTCGCCTCGAAGGAACAGTCCAGCATCGATGGATGCGCAGCAAGAAGAATGTCAAACCTGAAATTGCCTGGTCGCAGTTCAGGCGCCGATTTGCACCAGGCTTCGAGACCATAATTCAGGAGGGAGTAACGGCAGGCTGGTATGATATGACTCGACCTCTTGATGTGTGAGTCTAAGCGTTCACTGCCCGTGACTTACAAAGAATATTAACATATATAAATGTAGCCTTGTGTTCCGTTGGCTATTTATTCCGTGGCTTCAGACAGAAATTAACGCCTACGTGGAGAGGGTTAACAACACTCGAAAGCGTGCAGATCGTAATAAAGTATTGCCTCATGGTCCCCCCAATGATATCTTTGCCTCTCCAGAGCGATATGGTTGTCTTGACTTCAAGGTGAGCATCCATGTCTAAATCAAGAGCTTGTATTGACTTTTATTTAAAGGTCAAGGTCGAGCCCGAGGCATTCGAATATGTTAGAGAAAAGTTTGCCCCACCTTCAGATCCAGTCTTCGAGCTTGTCCCCCCAATTTTTGCAGAGTATGCTGGTCAAGCATACGCGAAGATTGGTAGCCCCGAGCTTAATTCGGTCAATATCTGGCCAGTTTATTGTGAAATCGTGCTAAGCCTCCAAGATATCACAACCAACCGGGCAGGGAGCTGTCAGGACTACATAAATTCAGTGGACGAATGGCAAGTGGCAGAGAGCCTGCAGGAGATAGAGCCAGAAACACCCTATCCTTTGATTGATGGCCGTGCACTCTTTGGAGGGGATGAATATCTTGGCGGGGTAAATGAGGGTTGGGGACTTGGTAAGTGCACAATCCCTTCAATCTGGTCTTTCTAATGATGCGCTTGTCAGACACTGAGTTAGAACAACGGTTGGACGCTATGGAGGATGACAATGAGTTCGAACCAGGAGAGGTACATGGCCTTGTTTTTTCAGAAGACGAGGACAATGGCGCAAATCCCGAAGAGAAAGACAATTGGTAGACAATTGGTAGACCAACAAATAAATTACATTTTTTGCTTTCCTACATCTACCAATCAGAATAGACAAGCCTTTATAATTTCTATACATCCTTTAAACTAAAGTTGGTTGGCCAACAAAGGTCGATCAACCTCAAGAGATCTGTCATGCCTTGCGGGTGTTCAAGGTCCCCGGATACTCCGGAACACCAACAATGCACGGCATCGTCTGCCTTGCTCTGTTTGGTCATATTTTTGGAGCTTGGTGCTCTGGGTTTCCATACAAGTCAGGTCTCCCATCCGCCAAAAAGTGTGATCCAAACTGTGATTTGGCGGGTCCGTTTTGTGACTTGTCCTGCGAAAAAGTGTGATTTGGCGTGAGACGGGCTGCAAAAAGTGTGATTTGGTGTGATTTGTGGGACAAGTGTTGGCGCGGGCGACCGTGATCTGGGTGTGATTCGAACTCCGAAATCACAACACTTGGCTTGAGACCCACTACTTGCAGTGCTTTGCACTGCCGTCTGCACAACGAAATTTGGAAAATATGTTTGTACGTGTTGTACCGTGACTGCCACAAATCGGAGAGAAACAGACCTCTTCATCCAACAAGGCCTGAAATTTCTTGTGCTGAGACATGATGCCCACCATGCCAAATGATAATCGGCGCGTGCATCGCATCTGATGCCTATGGCACCATGAGAGTTGGGTGTGGAAGATTCAAAATTCCTAACGTGGTTCTAGTGCGTGACAATCTGTGACGAATATACAGAACCAAACAGAGTTTTCGGATTTTCGTTGTGCAGACAGCAATGCAAAGCACTGTACGTTACAACACTTCATTTGGCATTTTTTGTTTGGCAGACACTTGAAAATATATTGGTCAGAATGAGCTACGTACATCATCCAGATAACGGTACACATGTATATGCACGATAAGCGAAGCATCCACTCTCAGTGTAAACAGCATGCAACTCCATGATGACGCTGGGTTCCGGAGTCACTTGAAATTAGAAATTATGGAGAGTTGAAAGAGTTGCCTGGTGATGGGTCACGGAACTCGGCGAGAAGGCGGCTGAACTGGGAGTTCGGTGTGTATCCCCAATGTATCCCTATAAATCATTCTCTACATTACATAAACTGTTACGGTTTTGTTAACGTACAGAACTCAGAGTCAGACACAGTTGTGATGACGACTATGATTGGGTAAACTACCTGTTAATGTACAGAACTGTAATACAGGTAGTGTGAGTGTCGAGAGAAATAAGTATAAGTAAAAAACCTCACCTCAGAGTCAGACACAGTTGTGATGATGACTGAGGTGGGAAAAATAAGGTTTGTGGTTTATATACGAAAAACGGGTGGCTTGGAATAAAGACTAGCAAATAACGGAAGTATATGTAGGAGGGATAAAAAGGAAAGAGTGATCGGAGTGTGCAAACAAAACGTACGCGTAAACAAGGGAGGTCACGAGGTGTCTCTTCTAACAGGTTTAAGCAATTCAGGTGTCCTCAGTGTCATCAATTATTCAAACTCGAGTAGTGCAGAGTGGATCATGATGCATGATGGACCATCACTTACCGTACAACAGAGGAGATCTCTTCGATTTTCTCAGGCTCAACGCCAACTAGAACAGAGACATGTTCAGGAAGATTTGTGTTCAACAATTCGAAACAATAAGAAAGGAGCGCAACCATTGCCGTAGCTCAAGGATTGAAGTTTCCATATCGGAGGAATGGCATTGTTTGCATCATGTAGGAGAAGTTTAAGAGACTCGCCACTGAGATCGTGGGTAGAGATAGCTGCCTGATTGACGGTTCATGAAGACACCGCAGTGAAGAAGAAGAAGTGACGACATGAGGGGGAGAGGTTTTCTGTTACAGTGATGAGCAAAGGTGTAGGCTACTGGGGAGATGAACAACCACATGTTGGAAGGTCAAAGAACAGGGATGGCATGGGGCGATTCGCGAATCAAAAGGACAGGGCAAAACCGCCGCCAGAGGTCAACCATCGACCAACGTTGAACAGATCTCTGATGAAGAGCTCAGCTTCAGAACCGGGGATAAGGATTTTCGAAAGGCTGAGGACTCTTTAATTTGTATTCGGAAGGCCTGAACTGAATCGAATTCATGGGGCGAATGCTTTGTGGAAGAAAGGTCAGCGAAGGGGCGAAGCGTCAACGTGGACATTGAACACACCGGAAGCAACCCTTCTCGTTGTTCAACAACCCTCGATTGATCCCGGTAACGTTGCCGTCGTTAATGAAGTTCAGAATTGGTCTTGTGTAGACACACATCACTATTTAGTGACTCCTCTTGTGCAGGGCAGATGTCTCAATGCCCCGTACATTGCGTTGCATAGAGCCTACGCTAGAAAAAGTGAAAAGCCGCGAAGCAGAACCTTTTGTGTGGCGCGATGACAGGATTTGCATTTGCATCTCTGGTCTAGACTCTCATGTTGGAAAAACCCAGGAAGCCTTATAAGGCAGGTAATCACAGGAACGAATTGTAATCCAATTATAATCAAGGAGAAATGTACTATAATACATAGGGACAAATTATAAGGTACCAGATAATTGTAAATGAATCGAAAATTTGTAGTGAGCTCCTAGCTCAATTGTAATGTGTGCGTTTCTTACTAGTTAGTTGTCTTATTATTACGGAACAGTTGTTATTAGCAGGGATTGAACTTTGAGCCTATTGATTACTTACCTTGTTTTGACTTGCTTATTGACTTGTCTATACTTTCCACTGGGCTATGGGGGCATATTTAGGTACAACCTCTAGTTCTTCATAACGAGCACCGCGGCTGACCCTTCGACAATACAGAGTTCATACAGAGCACTGTTCTCCCTTCTCGTAAACTTAGCTATAGTTTCCCCACCCAACATCATATGCACATTCTCTTGCTTTATGGGGTTCAAGCACTTGTAAAGCTGATTGAAGAAGGTCAGTACATGCTTGTATTTTTCGAGTTCAAAGGTATATTCTTATGCTTGTTGTTTTTAGAGAAATTGTGCCCTCTTTTCCCGATCTTTTGGGCTCTTGAGAGCAGAGACCCAGATAATGGAAGCTTTCCGTGTCTAGAAGGCGGTGAGATATCCATGTATAGCATGTGATCGGTATTGCGTAGGATGAACAAAGTAACATAAGTACTCGCCTTATTCCTCACAATCCTATCCCAGCTCGTAAATGCGAAACACCCACCGTCTATAGTGTATACGTCCGTTTCTCGCAATTCCGTACCCTTCTGACAGCGTTCACGCATTAGATTTGAACATCGAGTCTTCATGTAGTATCAAGTCTTCACGTACTACGTGAAGACTCGATGTAAGGTGAGTAATCAAAATGTACATGACCATTACATTCTATCCCAGTTCATACAAATGAAACACCTGCTGTCCATAGCAATTCCGTCCTTTCTAGTGGCGTTCACACATTAAATTTGAATGTTGCGTCTTCACATATGTTTTGTTGTTGCCTTGTTTGTCTTCATGCATGTCGTTTCGATTTGTTGTATGTAGCAGAACGAAATCTAATACATTTTGTTAATAAAAAAATTTGTGTAACAGAAAATACGGAATTCAGTGTCGCATGAAACAAAGTTCTGTTGAAATATAAGATGGGGTACATGAAGTGTACTTACTTGCTGGCCCTTCGTGGTTTTCCTTTGTTGTTGTATACATACATCGGACATGTGTATACCTCATTGTTCCAGCTGTCGCAGACATCAACGTGTTCTGTAGATGTCCCTCATGCCATTGACCCAACATATTGTCATCGGGTACCTTGGTTAGGCTGCAAAAGTATTTCATTAGTGCTTTCATTTGTTGTCAACATCTTGACTTACAGTCTTCAGGTAGGTGTTCTATCTCGTCTTTGGAAGTGTTGTGAAACAGAGAAGTTGAATCTACGAAAATATGTTAGCGTGACAATAATCTACAGAGTCAAACTGACATACTTATCATTTGGCATCCCCCGGACTCCATTTATCCCTCCAAAACTTCAAAACATCGCTGTTGCTCATTTCCAGTGTCAAGACGATGTATCTTCATCCGCAGAACCGGCATAAGTAGTGTTTAAAGGTTCAGTTCAGTCCGGTTTTTTGCCCCGAAAACGCGCAACCGTGGACCGCAACCGGTCCAGGACCGACCCAGATATTGAGGGAACCGAACCGAACCACCTAGGACCGGTCTTTTGCGGTCCATGATACCGGTTCAGACCGATCCAGACCGGTTTTTTTGCGTATAATTTATTATACCAATATAAACCATTTGTATCTCAACTATTATTACTCTGAAAAATAAACAGGTTATATAAAATAGTAAAGCATATAAATACCCATCATTCTACCAATTTTCAAGAGATTTAATGAAGATTTGACATAGCTATGACTGAAACCGAATTACATCTCATAGAGACTTGGGTAAAATATGGATTTGGTTATATCTTTCTCAATTCTTAACCGTTTTTGATGAAACAAAAACCCAATAAAAGGCAATAAACGTGGTTACAAGGCTATGTAACGCACGTGACCGTTTAACTGGTTGCAACCGATTAAAACCGGTCTTTGAACGGTTTTAAAAGATTTTCGAAATGAGGCAACCGGCAACTGGACCAACCCCAAATTGGGGCAACTGCAACCAAAAAAAAGACCGGTCCATGGTCCGGTTCAGTTCGGTCCACCGGTTTTTTGCGGTCCTATGGACTGAACCTTTAAACACTAGGCATAAGTAATGCAGAATGCTCCATGAAAAGTGCCGAGTGCTTTGAAATGACCATGCTGGTTAGTGTCGTGCATGACATCAAATGCGAGGTAGGTACTCACCTTTCATCGCATTTCCACAGCTCACGACCTCTCCCAGCTTCGTCATGCGAAATGCAGCCTTTCTGTGGAGTATTCATCCGTTTGGGCTCCTTGACCAACAACCACCAACATCTCGATTTGGCACCCCTAGGACCCCGAACGGCAAGGGGACAGCTGGCCGTTTAGGACGACTCTAAGGCGAATTCTTGGAGCTATCTTATTTCTAAAAACCTAATTCTTATTATCTACACGCTACGGGCATACACACATGTACAAGCAAGTAGCAAAAGCTGTTACGAGCACAGCAAGGAGGACTACACCACAGCCACCAAGCACAGGGGGGGAGCAAACACGACGGAGTGACAGACTAAAAACTAGGGAAACCATGACATTGGAGTCGAGGAGGGACATAAAGGGTGCAGAGGAAGCGAGGGACTGGTTAGAGGGACACAATCTCGCAATTGAAGAGGAAGTATTCACAACAGGGAGCTTAGCCTTCGCGCTACTACAGCTAGCGGAGGGAAATGCAGGGGACAGCATGGAGACGCTTATAAATGGGGTCAGAGCGATCGCGTTATGCCTCGATACACTGGCAATGGAAAGCCTTGCAGAGACAGTCGCGAATGCGATCACGAACGCGATATCTCCTGTTCTCGCAGAGGTGCACGAAATCGTTGGCAACATCACACAAGGAGCGGTAACAGAAATCTCAAGAGTGGTAGAGGAGAAGATAGTTGGGGAGATGAAGGAGATGCTGAAGGAAGAAATCGCACTGATGAAAGAAGTACCAAGGCCGGTGGCTGGGTGGCAGGAGAATCGGCCATCTTACGCAGCCATAACGGCCGAGCCGACAAGCACAGGGGTGGAAAGGGAGCACCAGGCGACGATGGCAAAGGGGGCACTGCAAAGACGACAAATACTGCTAGACGGGATTGAGGGAGTAAAGACAGCCGCGGATGGGTTGACAGAGAGGGAATTGGTAGAAAAGGCGAGCCTGGCACTGGAAGGGATGGGTATTAGGGGGTTGGATAAACCATGGGGAACCAGATTCGTAGCGGCCAAGAAGCTCAGGAATGGGGGGGTGGTGTTTGAAATGGACAGCGAAGCGGCGGCGGAATGGTTGAGGAAGACAGATGTACGGAGAATCTTCGCAGGGAGCTTTGGGGGATCGGCCCAAATCAAGGACAGAAGCTTTCAAGTGGTGGTGCAATACGTACCGACAGAGCTGAGGGACAAAAGCAAGGAGATCATGGAAGCGGCGGAGGACAGTGTAGGATCAGGAAGGGGAACAATAGTAGGGATGAAGTGGATGAAGAACCCGCAGCACTGGAAGGAGGGGCAGAGATACGCCCACCTGATCCTGACAACCACAAATAGGACGACTGCGAACGTGATGATCAGAGAGGGTGTGGTGATAAACAGCCAGAGACTCAGGGTGAAGAAGCTCGAAGCGGACCCACGACGATGCTTCAAGTGCCAATTCATAGGGAGGGGACACACAGCGGAGAACTGCAAGGACACATTGGAGCTCTGTGGAACATGCGCCTCGTCAGCACACACTACGGCAAGATGCCCGGTCAAGGACCCAGCGAGGTTTGTCTGCGTAAATTGCAGACACGAAAAACGAAGATGTGATCATGCGTCTTGGGACAGGATGTGCCCAGTATTCCTGAGGCATAAGGACAACCTGGTAGACCGACAGCCAGATTCAAGATACAAGTACTACCCAGGGGATGAAGAATGGACATGGGTGCGAAATCAGGGAGAGAGTGTGGATCTGGGGTACTGGAGGGGCAACATGCAACATAGGGACTATGAAGAGAGAGGACGCAGAGACAATGGGTGGGGAGGAAGACTAGGGGCTGGCACCATCAGAGATGTGAGGGTACAACAAGCGAAGAAAACACAGAGCATTGCGCCAACGCAAAACACTACGGCAACGTGGAGCAGCCAGCCACCCAGGGCGCCAAGCAGAATGGAGAACTCAGGGCCTAAGCCAGCAGCAAGCGCTACCAGCACCAGCCAAGCGAAGAGACCGGAAAGCCGGAATAGAGGAAGCACCAGGAGCAGAGCATCAAGTCTTAACGGAGGTATGCAAGACGCCCAACAGCCTAAGCTAACCAACTGGTTTAACAGTGCGGAAGCGGAAAGGGAGAGAGCACTAATGGACAGGGCGCTATACGGAGGATCAACACAGTCAACGCAGGCTACTGGAAGGGGACGAGCAAACTCTGAAGGAGGACTACCAAGCAACACCCAACCTAATGTTACACAACGTACCTGAGGGAAATGGAGAGATAACGAAGATACGGATATGGCAGCAGAACGTACGGAAATCACTAGTGGCCACCCTCGCGTTGTTGAACGGGCTGAAGGACGAGTATGACCTGGTATGCATCCAGGAGCCTCACTTTGATTTTAGGGGGATCACGAGGGCGACGGGGGTTTGGACGGTGGTGTACCCATTGAATCATGAGGAAGGACAGGAAGGGGTTACCAGATCGCTAATTCTTATACACTCTAGGTTTTCATCAGGTACATGGACCCAAATCGAGGTGGCAAGCAGGGACGTCACTGCAATACGGCTAGAGGGACCAAGGGGACGGCTAGACATCTACAATATCTACAACGACTGCACACATTCACAGACAATTCAAACTCTCAAGACACACTTCGAACGACGGGGCAGGAGGGCACGAAGAGGGGGAAGGGAGGAAGGAGAGGATAGGGTCACCGGAGGGGACATATGGCTGGGGGACTTTAACAGACATCATCCAATGTGGGACGATGACGCGAACGTAGGGCTGTTCACGAGGGTGAACTTGGACGCAGCGGAGGAGTTGATTGAGCTGGTGGCTAATCATGGGATGGAGATGGTGCTACCAAAGGGTATTCCCACAATCAAAAATGCGCAGGGCAACTACACAAGACCGGACAACGTCTTCTGTAGTGGGGAGATAGAAGAATGGGTAACACAATGCACGACTTCGCCAGGGGAAACGCCTCCGAAAGCTGACCATTTCCCCATCCACATCACCGGTCCATAGATTTCTCAATGGCAAGATCAGAACGACCTCTGGGCTTCAACTATAGGGTGGTGGAATGGGACGTCTTTCTAACGGAACTAATCAAGAACTTGGAACGAATACCAGAGCCACGGCAAATAGACGATGAAGAACAATTTCACAAAGCGTTGCAGGACATCAGCCAGGCAATTTGCGACACCATTGAGAAGGTAGTACCAAGACGCAGGCCATCGCCCCACTCAAAATGCTGGTGGACCAAGGAGCTCGACCTGGCCAGGTCAAGGGCCAAGAGGGCAGGAGAAAAGGCGTACAAGTACAGAAATCACCCAGCGCACCCCAGTCATGAGGAGGCCAGGAGGCAAAGAAACGACTACTCAGAGCTCATCAAGAAGATGAAACGGGACTTCTGGATGGACTGGCTGGAAGGGGTCAATGCAAAGTCGGTATGGGATGCTAATTGCTTCATCTCCATGCCAGGATCGGATGGTGGTAGGACGAAGATCCCGGCGCTGAAGGAGAAGGTAGACAGAAGGGTTATACGGGAGGTGCAGGACAACGAGGAGAAGAGCAGGATGCTACACGCCATATTCTTCAAAGAACTGCCGGCACACGACGAGGGAGAAGAATCGGTTCAGTACCCAGAACCAGCCTTCAAGTTTGAGCCGATACAGGATGAACAGATATACAGGGCCATCAGGAGGTTGAAGCCATACAAAGCACCGGGGACGAGCGACGTCGCGAACATCGTACTTATGAAATGTGCAGACCAGTTGGTGCCCTACCTGGGGCACATCTTCAGGGCAACGTTCAGTCTTCGCGTTTACCCTGACAGTTGGAAGGAATTCACGACGGTTGTCCTCCATAAGCCAGGAAAGACAGATTACACAATCCCTAACGCATACAGGCCTATCGCACTCCTGGACGTCATCGCAAAAGTTCTTTCAAGCTGCGTCAAAGAAGTGCTGGAATACCATACAGAGACACTACAATTGCTACCCCAGTCTCAATTCGGAGGAAGACCTGGGCGATCAGCAACAGATTCCATACACATCCTCGTCAACTTTATCATGAACGCTTGGAGGAGAGGCAGAGTGGTGGCGGCTTTATTCCTCGACGTGAAGAGCGCCTTTCCGAGCACAAACGTAACGAAGCTGGTGCACAATATGAGGATGAGGGGAATCCCAAAGGAATACACTGACTGGATCTTACGCAAGATGACAGGAAGGACGACGATCATCAGCTTCGATGATTTCAAGTCTGAACCCAGTACTTCGTCATGCCCCACTGATTCCTGCAGGAATGAAGGCATTCCACCGGATTCCAGTGGAATCCACAGGAATGGCACAGGAATCCACAGGAATGGCACAGGAATCCACAGGAATGGCACAGGAATCCACAAGAATGGACAGGAATGGCACAGGAATGTCACAGGAAGGCCTAAAATGTATATTTCACAACTTAATCCTAAGAATTCCTTATGATATTTAGACTTGAATAGGGAAAATCAAAGTGTATTTGATAGAACTACACAAAAAATGATGTATTTCAATTATAATACAAAATATATTTAATTACATGCAGTGTATACTAGAGAGGGAGGGGATGGGCAAGGGAAAAGGGAAGGGGGATGGAAA